>NW_026526810.1:75669903-75907403 GCF_024362965.1 Panthera pardus | reverse complement strand
CTGAACTACCCTGTGGCAATGTGCCATTGGTCTCCATAAAAAGATGTTATAAGATTGGCCATAAAACTGTATTTTCTGCACTAAAGGAGGTGTAGCTGAAATGTCCTCCTGGTCTCTTTATGAAAACACTCGAGTGGCCATACCATTCAGTTCTAAGTACCGGGAACAGCTGGCACTTCTGGAACAACTGTTTGTTTTCATCTGATGAATGTCGTGAACGTTTTATGTGATCATTGATCATGTGATTAATGCTTGTCGCACTGGCTGCTAGGAAGCTCAAGGTCAAATTGATATTCCACCTCTATGAATAGAAGCCAATAGCTACTACAAATTTCAGATGTTCACTGCAGCTGAAAACTTTATAGCTCCTTTTCCTAAGCTGTGCTCACTACAGTAAGCTGGGAACACATCCTATGACACAATGGATATTTCTAGGGGGAAAAGGGAGTTTTGGTGCACTTTATATTGCATACTTTGCTTCCTTCTTGGATATTCTTGATGCTTATATGGGTATCTTAAATGTTCTGAGAAGATAGTTTCAAATCAAATACAAAGAAAAAAAAACCTTTTTAAACCTGTACTTGTAAAACTTGTTTGACCGCAGAATCCTTTAAAAATGTTATCTCCAAAGTCTAGTTTTATTTGAAATATGTTTTGGGAAATGCTACCTCTCAGTAACATGTAATCAAATCCTGTTTTTTGGATTTATGTCAGTACACAGGTTGGTTCTTGACTTGAGTCTTCCTACTTTTGCATAGCAAGGAGAGAGTTCAGGTGTGTATATTAGATCAGTCAACTGATGAGGTCCCTTTGAGCTCAAAAATTTGGTGATTCCTGATTAACAAATGAAGAAAAGTTTTTCACAAGTGTCTGCTTATGGAATTAAGAATTTAAGTTTACTGACATGAAGACTAAAGTTAGAAATTAAAACATTGTGTAATATTTCTGACATTCTTTATTTATGTCTAATCTAAAAGATTGCTTTAAATATCACGTTTTTAGGGGCGCCTGAGTGGCTGAGTTGGTTAAGCATCTGACTCTTGATTTTGGCTCAGGTCATAATCTCACGGTTCATGAGTTCAAGCCCCACATTGGGCTTTGTGCTGACAGTGCGGAGCCTGCTTGGAATTCTCTCTCTCTTTCTCTCTGTCCCTACCTTACTCATGCTCCCTCTCTCTCCCTGTCTCTCTCTCTCTCTCTCTCTCTCTCAAAATAAATAAATAAGCTTGAAAAACAATTTTAAAAATCATATTTTTAAAAACAACCCCCAGGGATATAAAACAAAGATAAAAATTTCCTTTGAAAAGCATCAAAGTCAAAAAGTTATAAAATTTTCATCTGAACTCCTGTTTGGTTGTAGAATTTAACCCTTCTCCTTGCTGCTTTGATAAAGGCTTACATAATTGGGGTGATGCAACTTCATGGTGTATCTTGAGGGGATTGTGCAACTAGGCTTACTCCTCAGACGTGTGCCCCATGCAGAGCCTGTGATGTTCATTTCACAGGCACCTTTGCCTTTAAGATACCTTCCTCTCCACTCTCCATTAAAACTCAACAAACAAAAACAACAGCAAGTACCTCAAACCCCAGCCACATATATATTACTTGGGTGGGAGCCTGGGACCTGCCTTAGACAACGCACTCAACTTCTGGGGTTGCTTCATCCCTTTGACCGGTGAGCTAGACCCAAAGGGAAATTTTGCAAAGGAAAATCACCTTCAAAGAGAAGGGATAGGCTGCAGGGAGAAAGCATAGGCTCTCCTGCTCAGGTCCTTGGTTGACATTCAGCTCCTTCAGCAGCCTACCTAACATGTCACCATAAACCCAGCGGCTTTCATTGACTTTCTCTTTGTGTATGGCTGTGGAAGCTGTGCGATTTTGTTATTGCTCTGGGCCACTTGTCTCTCCGATTGTATTTCTGTGCTTTTCCTCCATGTTTGACAATGCCTACCATGTATCAGGTATTATGTCACAAAATTGCCTATGCCCCTGTCCTTGACCTTGAGGAGTTCACAGGGTAGAAGAGCAGATGGGCATTAGAAACAGTTTCCATTCAATGTGACAAAGACTCCAAAAGAGCCATGTATAATGACCAGGGAGGCAGTAATGGAGGTGACATTTGAGTCAAGTCTTAGAGAATGTGTTAGACACTGATTTTTCCATTAATAGAATTACTTTTCTGCTTAATGGCAACCAGCCTGCTAGAAGGAGAAGTATAAACCAATAACTTGCTTTGGATTAACTCAGGAGACTAACTGACAGAACCTATTAGCTAAAGGCTAGACTCTTATTTCAAGCAATTCAGTGAATGTTCAGGCCTTAGTCATTTCAGTTATCAGAGGACCAGACCATCTGGAAAGTAGACTCTCTAGAACTTACTCTCAAGTTTCCCTGATGTAAAACATGTTCTAAGTATAGTCTTTGATTTTGGAAATTCCTAGGATTAGCTTTGCTGTGTGTTCAATAATACCTCGTTTCCCAATCTCATGGCAGATAGAAAATAAGTGGCATATTTAAATGGCTGTATAGATGAAAATAAAGCTCATTAGTGAAGAACTGGTTTTAATTTAAATTTCAGAGGAAATTTTGCAAAGTGCAAGAACATAAAGGGTCAGCTGGCTTCTTGAGTTTGCTGACACTGAAAGGTGGTTAGTAGACTGAGGGCTGGGCAGAGTTTTGTGGATTCTTTTCCAGTTACTGTTCTGAGACAAAACCATGGGTGTCAACCATGTGACATAATATCCATCACTTCTCTAGCTGTACGAATAGTTCTCTAAGTTGATGTTAATAGAAAATCTTTCTCTTTAGCAAATGCTCTTTCTTTAGACTTAGCATTTCATTTCTTCCTTTCCACTTCCCCAAAATTCAATTTAATAATGATTTTTGGCCGTCTCTGTCTATTATATCCAGAGCTCAGGGTATCCTTATCTTCTGTTCTGTCAGGGTTGACGTGGTATCCATCCAGATGGTTTTCCAGTCCCCAAATTTAAATAGGACCCTTCTCCACCAAGACCATGGGGCTGGCACCACATTTGAAAGCAGTGCTTATGTTCCAGTTGCTAGTTTAAAACTTAGAATCAGGGCATCTTTTGGGATGAGCACTGGGTGTTGTATGGAAACCAATTTGACAATAAATTTCATATATTTAAAAAAAATTAAATAAAAAAAAATAAAACTTAGAATCTGCTATTTCCAGACTTGAGAGTTTTGCTCCTCACTATCTGTGGTTGTACACTCTCTGGTGGTATTTCAGTACATATGTATGAGTCCTACCAGCCCACAAACTCATTAAGAGCAAGGAATAGGTCTCATTTGTCTTTGTATTCCATAGTTCATTACATAAAGGAGGTGCTTAAGAAATATTTGTTAAATAGATGCTATGTGTTTATCCTAAAAGTTCATAAACTGGACAGTCAGATGTAGGTTTCCCTGTGCAAGGAGTGAAAACAGGAAGGTATCATGTATACAAGTCTCAGAACTTGACTTCTCATAATATTCTTTTTTAAAGGGAAGATCAAGGAATCTCCTCGTGAGTGACATGTGAATTTCTCCCCAGTGTGATCCAGGAATCCCCATTTACTTTGTGCTCAAATGGGACATTCTACTTCAGGATCTTGTATTTGTTTGTGGATCAAATACTCTCTCAAGAAAGGTGAAATCTGGACTGAAAGTGAATAATCTTGCCCTCTGTGGAAGGCCGAGGCAAGTCATTTCAGTGTTTCTTGTCTAAAATCCCAATAACACAGCTATGGGTAACTGGACGTCTACTCTGTTTCAGGCATTCAGGAATATAATCTCATTTAATCCTCACAAGGATTTCAGGACCTGGAGGGTTAAAGTCTTCCTCAAGGTCACATAAGTAAAACGTACCTAAAACTAAACCTAGGAACAAGCCTCCCACAATCTGGCGTTCTCCAAATCTCCGTGAATGAAAATGTTAGCATCCAGGTCCTCCAGCGAAGAATCTTCCCTCTGTGTCCCACTTCCAAGTCATGCTGATGGAATGTCCACCTGTCCATAGACACCCTACCCTGCCCAACTTCCATTCCAGCCCTAGCCACCATCTGCTCTCCATGGACAGCTCAGTAGCCACCTCAGAAGTCTACCTTGCCCTCCTCAAATCTATTCCCCACACCAAGGCTTGAATGGTCCTCTCAACACTCATGTATGATAAGTAATTTTTCTTGATGAAAAACCCTCCACTGATTTTTTCTACTTACTTTTAGGGTAAAGACCGAAGTCCTTAACCAGGCCTACCGTGACCTGCCTTGTTTGGCCCTAGAAGACTGTTACAGTCTCTTCTCATTCTCTGGGCTTCTACTATTCCAGCCTTTCCCTCAGCCTAGATTGTTCTTTCCTTCCCTTTCATAGTGTAGGCTTGACACCCACTCTGCTGACAGAGCTCAGGTTAACAGTGTCTTCTTCAAGGGACTTACAGGTACTTCATGGCATCGTGCGCCTCTCATTCATAGTGTTAATTTTCTGTGCACTTGTTTAATTATTTTGTTACTATCTGGCTCTCCATGAGCCTGTAAGCTGCATGAAGGCAGGGACTATGTCTGTTTTCGTTCACTAGACCCTAGCCGAGAACCTGAAGGTAGTGAATAGTTGCTAAGTATTTGTTGCATAAATTAATGCACTAACAGCTGGCAAGTGACAGAACAGATTTGAATCAGAAGTTCAGCACCCTCTGTCTTTGGTGTGTGGCCAGGTCCCCAAATGGCCCTTATTATCAAAGGACCTCAGGTGTGGAGACAGAGAGGAAGGTAGAGATTGGGAGGCTCATGCCTCCCTCTGGGCCTGGGAGGGGCTGTTGATTGAGCTTGTCATTGAACACTCACCCTGCTTCAGCATTACTACCGGCACTTTGTATAGATTCTTGCAATTAATCTCTCTCAACAAGTCTTCGGGAGGTTAAATAACTTGCCTAAAGTCACCCAGAAATTAGGTATGGAGCATGGGTTCAAGCCTGAGCCATTTGGCTCTTCACCCACATTTGCAAGCTTTTGGCTATCTGTCCTTGGCTTCCTTTGTTCAATGTGTCCTCCCAACTTTGAGTCCTCTGATTTTAGTTTCTGTTCTTTTTCTTCTAAATCTCAGTTATTATTTCTTCTTTATTATGTCTCCTTTCTTCCCCCACCTCTTTCCTTGCTCTGCCTTGCTTCCTTTTCTCCCTCCTAATTCCATTAGTGATGAGAACCATGACGTTATTTACCTGGAAATTATATTTCAGGACACTTTCTCTCAGCAGCCAGGAGCTTCAGGCACACTTTGCATCTTTGTAAAACAAAATGCAGATGAGAATTATAAATCTCTAACCTTGCAGGCTCATACTTTCATGATTTGTTAAGATACAGTTTTAAAATCATCTCTGATTTTGAGCTTTGAATTTGGAGTAGTAAAGGTAGTAAAAGCAATATAAAGAAAGGGAAGTAAACTTCAAAACTGCCTTCTTTTTTTTTTTTTTTTTCCCTGTGAGAAGTCCACTATAAATTGTGGAGATGCTTCTCAAATAAAATTAGATTCCGCTGCTGCCTGCTGCTTCCCTCCACATTTCATCTCTTTTCTCTAAATCGCCGAAGCCCCTCTCGGGACACTAGGTAATCTGAAGAAAGAATAGAGTGTTCAGGCACCACAAGTTCTCCAGAGAGCTCAGGCACATCGATTTGCATTTCTGGGTCAGCGTGATTTCACTTTCATTTAACCCTTGTACTGACCCTTGTTTTTCAACATTTTGGCTCTTCCCGCCATCTGAGAGCAAGCAATGTGTTCCACCCGTAGAAGGTAAATGTCCCCCAGCTGCCCAAAGCATGCAGACTACCCCAAATTCCCCTTTTCAAGGTTCCCGGCATCATTAAAGTCCGTGCAGTGAGGCACTGGCCAGCATTGTAGGTGTCTCTGAATGCAGATTTAATCACATTTAAAAAGGTAGTTTTGTGAGTTAATGGAAAAGGAAATGAGTGGTACAAGTTCCATAGTCAAACATGCCCATGGCTGCCATGGTTTTGCACCTCCTGCGAGCTTGTTAATCCTTGATGTAATGAGAACAACAACAGGGAAACATGGATGTTGTTGTATTCTGTCTCTCTTTTGTAGGAGTCATGCTGGGAATTCTATGAAGACCCACAGTGTGTCAGAAAGAGGGACATGACATATTTCTAAGGCTTTAGAATAAGGCTGTTTCTTCTATCTTATTCAGAGTATAATTTCCATTAAGAGGGAGCAAAGACCCCAACAAGATTTAATTACTTGTGCCGTGATAGATAGAGGTCATTAGTTGTTCATCTACGATGAGGTCCACTTGGCTAGAAGACCCTTGTGCAAAGGTAAATGTGCATCATAAAATGGAAAGCCTGCACAGATGTCAGGTATGAACCTGATGTTAAAGTAATTGAGGTAAAATATTAATGAAATGTTTGTCCCTCAAAGCTGTGCCTCAATTAGTAAGAATGATTTTGTTGCCTTTTTCGTAATTAGTGGTAGTAATGACGTATCTTGAAGCAGTTGTTTTAAAAAATGTAGTAACGACATTATAAAAATATGGGTAGACCATGAGAATAAAATAAAAATCACCAATATTCTTAATTCCCAGAGATAACCACTGATAGCCTGTTTTTTTTTTTTTCTGTTAGTTTTGGTGTGAATATAAAACTGAAGTAATGCAATAAGTAGGGTTGAAATCTTTTTCACTTAACGTATTGTGAACATTAAATATTCTTCTGCTTCTGCATAGGGTTCTGTCATATAAATGCTTTATAAAGAATTTAAACAATTCTCTATTGGCGAACATCTACGCTGTTTCCAAGTTTTTGATAGTGTGTGTATGTAGTTCTCTAATGAGTACCATTATAGCTATATTTTAAGCATATCAGTGATGATTTCTTAGAGAAACGTCTAGATATTTAATTGCTAAATCAAAGAATGCTCATTCTTTTAAGGCTTTAAAATACACAAAAACACGCCTTCGGGAAGGCTAAATCAATTTATACTAGCAGTATATACCATTGTACTCATTTTCATATACGTTCCCCAACACTACATATTATTTTAATTTTTTCCCCAATATTTCAAGTGAAAAATGGTGTCTCATACTTGTAACCTGGACTCCTTAGATTCTTAATGTCGTTAAACATCCTTTCGAGTGATTATTGACCATTTAAGGGGCACCTGGGTGGTTCAGTCGGTTAAGCATCCGACCCTTGATCTTGGTTCAGGTCATGATCTCACAGTTTCGTGAGTTCGAGCCCCAGACAGGGTTTTGTGCTGGCAGCATGGAGCCTGCTTGGGATTCTCTCTACCTCTCTCTCTTTCTCTTTCTCTTTCTCTCTTTCTCTCTTTCTCTCTCTCTCTCTCTCTCTCTGCCCCTCTTGTGCAGAGAGGGGTGCTCCCTTTCAAAATAAATAAAATTTAAAAAGTAATTATGTCCTTTGAACATTTTTCTCATGTGTTGTGTATCTTTCTGTCGATTTGTAAGATTTTAAGAAATCTAATTAGCCTACTATTTCTTTGTCATTCTTTTGATTCGAGTTAAAAAAAAAAACCCTCTAAATTGAAAGCGTTGCAGTTTTCTTTAGAAAGAAGAGCAGCTGAAACTAGTTGCATAAACAACGTCTGCTCCGACTGCTGGTGTGTGTGTGGGTTTGTTAACTTTGTGTGTACCTCACTCGTTTTCTGGCAGATTCTCTCCAATCAAGAGTCAGAAAACATCATCTTTACAAATAGTTGTGGTTTCGTTTTGAGACAAATAAATTATTACTTTAAGTTAAATAAGGGAAAATTACAAATAGTTTTGAGCATTAGCCAATCTTCTATTTACAGCATCCATTTCCAAAGGCTTTCGATTCAAATACTCTTAAAGGGAAATTTACATTTTCTTTTAATTCACCTGCTGGGCACTTAAAAAGAAGTTGATGTTGGATAAACTATGTCCCTTCCCCTCACCTCTCCCTTGCCCTGACTCCCTCTTCCCCTTTCTTTTTGTCCCTTTCCCTCCCTTCCTCTCCCCACCCTTCCCTTCTCCAGCCCCTACCCTTTCTCTTTAATTGGCTACAGGACCTTAAGTAATGTTCCTCTTTGCTTCTAGGCAGAAGGGATAATTGTGCCTCTACCTGCCTGAGGCAAGAGGGCAGGGGAGGTGGTTGAGCTGCCAATGAGATCTCTTAAGCATGCAAAGTATAATTTTCCTGCTACTTAAAAATGTAGATGTGCTCAGGTGTGCGCCCACTCACACACACATGATCCTTAATTTTTTTTTTCAGTTTGCCTTTCCGAATTATAAAATGTATATGTAATATTTAAAAATCTCTACCGAGACTGCTATTTTTTAATGACTGGCAGTAACTCCTTTTGTTAACTAATGGGGATAGTGATGGCTACATCTTAACCCAAACAGGGGTTGTGTAAGGGTAATTAAACGGGGCCTGTTCAGTCGTCCCTCGTCTGGAAAAGGACTGCTGTCTTTAAACAGAGCAATACAATGGCTCGTTTCCAGATTGTTGGGTTGGAGTAAGGATAATACTTTCTGTGATGAAGTTGGCATTTCCCATCTGTTGTACTTGAGACACAGGCCTCCTTCTCTCTACCAATCACAAATATAAAAACTCTGCTGATACTTTGACCATCTGGATTTCCCATCATACCCTGTTTTCACACCTGGAGATTCAGAGCAGACCTTTGATTGATGTTTTTCAAAGTTGTCTCATAAAATTAAAGGACAGACGAACAACATTTTTCTAAAATTGTGAACGGTAGAGCCACCATTCGTAACATTTGTTACTGCTTCTAGAATTGTTAATAATCTTAGCTTCAAGATTTTTCAAAAATGCATTTTTTTTTTTTAAAGCAAAACATCGCCTTCTCAGTAACTGCTTATGTTTAACATTGTCAGAGCTAAGATTAAAGTGGTGGGTAATAGTAGTCCCAAGTTCAATATTAAGTTCAGTGAGTTCCATACTCTACTTTAAAATATTTCCATGTTCATGGTTTGCTTTCTCTTAGGGAGCCAGATCCTACCTTCATTTGGTCAGCTGGCAGGCTCTACTAATTGAATAGCTATTTGAAATACCACTTTGAATCTGTCCTAGGGTATGGCATTATTCTGAATTATTACGAAATTAGTCATTTCCACAGACCTCTCTGCCACTATCTTCCTCGGTACCAAGCCCAGCTTGGGTTCTCAGTGCTGTTTTAGAAAAATGCAGTAGGCCCCAAATTTCCTTTCCTCCTTAGTCACTCCTCAAGCAGCAGCTTGCCTATTTTTGCTGTTTCCTAATTTTAAAGAGGAATGACCGACAAGGGTTTAAGCTTTGGTTTCTCTCTAGATCCTATCAGTCTCCTCAAACACAGTAATCTCTGTTAGTCCCTGGTGTGCTGCTGGGGATTACTGGGCCCCACTGGCTAGCTGCTGCCTTTCCCCTGTAGAACTATTTGCTTTCAGGAAGCTGGGAGCTAATTCCCCTAAATGGTACACCCTTGGAGACCCTTTAGCATGAACAACAGTGCAGAAACAGGAACTCTCATTCCTTTCCTGGCGTCAGACAAAAGGACCTGGGCGCTTAAATATCACATTTTTTATTTCCTTTTTAGTTCACCTGAGGGAGCAGGTGCAATCTTATGGCAGAATGAAGATGACCCTGGCTAGGATCATTTTGTCTGTTAACTCTGCCTCTGTGAGGAAAAGTCTTTTCAATAATTATTAATATGTTTGAAAGGTCCAGGGTGCAGGGGACAATTAATACACGATTTGGACCATCCACTCTAAACTATGTAGCATTACTAATAAAAGTGATCAAAGAAACCTTCATCAGGTTAACAATGTGGAGTTTGAAACACATTGCTGCCTCTTCGGTGGGTTTACTTCCTTCTTTCTTTGTAAAACTTCACAGTGAGTAGCCCAGGGTGAAACTGGAACTCGGTGTGGGGGAAAGAGTCTGGGTGGAGGAACAGTCATGTTATTAAGTTATTGCAAATGTAGTGACTGGTGATTTCACACGTACGCATTCCACATTACAGGAAGCTCACACATATAAGAAACCATGCCCTTCTGGCCCCTTACCACCAAATTTTCCATTGCCTACCTCTAAAATCTAATGCTTGCTTATTTTATCACGTCAGATGCTTTTCTATAGTGAAGAAGGAATGTGGTCACTTGAACTTCAAGGATAAGAAAGTGATCTGCATGTATCAAGCAAATCTAAAGGACAAAAGGAATTTTTTAAGTTGCTTGCAGTATAGTATAATCTTCCTTCACAATGCTTCCTTTGAGATGGCTTTTTTTTTTTTTTTAATGAAACTAAAATAATCTTGCCAGTGGGGTCATGGAAAATTTTACCAACTCCATTTGTTCATAGTTGCCCATCCCTTCCCATTTCTTTTCCTTCTTTATAGACAAAACTTAACAACAAACATTTGACTTATTTTTCTATTATTAAAAGTCATTTCTAAATAAAAGCTTATAAAAAATTGAACAATATAAAGGAATATAAATTAAAAAAAAAAAAAAAAAACGAACATACTCTCTCCCTCAGTCTCCTGCCTTCCAGCCACATTTACTTTTTACCTGCTGGTAGAACCAGAGTCAGGTAGGGTTTCTATGAATCCTTGACAAATGTGGTAAAGACACATGGGGAAAGAAGGAACTGAATGTCAACCCTTCTTTTCCAACACGCACACGTTTCCAGAAGTTCCACAAGGTGAAGGGGAAGGGGGAGAGAAAGTTGAAAGAGACCAAAGAGACAGGAGAAGAAAGACGCACCTCCCTTCTCTCTTGGATGTCAGCTCCTTGAGGTGGGGTTTCTGTATTAACTGTCTTTATAAATTTATCAGGTTAGAGGTAGTTGAATGAATGAATGAATGAATGAATAAGAATGAAAAGCAGGAGCTAACTGGCTAAGGTTAGGCAGAGTTTGGTGAAATCATTTAGGCTTTTCAGTGTATCAAAGGCTTCCTTGCTTATATTTTCTGTCAATACCTCAGGTTTTTTAACCACTAAGCAGCCAGCATGTGCTGCTTGGAGGTTTAGTACCACAGGTAGTTGCTGTTAAATTGGACTAATATTAAAGATAAAAACCCGTTTGGAACAAATCCATACTTGGGAGGGGAAACTTTGAGCCATTTCTGCCATTAACTCACTGGGGGATTTGTACTTCAAAGGTCATTAAGATTCACAGGCCCGCTGCCTCCTTTTGGGGGAAAAGAGTCCACAAGGAATTCTCTAGGCTTAGTGCCCATATCTCCGACCACCATGACCACAACTGGTTGAGCTAGGAGCCAACACCTGACCAGAAGATAGCCTTCTTTAGGCTCTCCAGGCCCCCATGAGGTATGGAGAGTAGCACTGGGTTGTTATTAACTGAACCAATCAAAGCCTCCATCTTGGGAAGTCTGAACTTGAGACAGAAAGAGAGAGAGACCCAGAAAAAGAGAAAATTAGACTCATTTACAAACAAGGTAGTCCAGTGAGTGTCAACATGGAAAACTAGAGATGTGGAAAGAGAAGGTAGTAAGCAGAAGCCATGAGGCAAGAGATGACTTTAGTAGTGGAAGAGAGTGTAGAAAGCCATCAGTTAGTAGAATAAGCACGTAGAGAAAGGAATGGGATTCAGGAGATGCTTTAGGAGTGACAGGATGCTGGAGAAACTGCTATTTTATTCCCAGTGTTCTAGTTCCCCAAGAGGAGGGCCACGTAGCTCTGGAAACCATTTAGTTTGCTTCCTCAACTCTCCTGGGTATCCCTATCATAGAAACTCTTACCCTGAAGTGAATGAGTAGGCCTCCATAGTTTGCAATTTGAAAAATCCCCATTTGTAAGAAGAGCAGGTTGTTTAGAGGCAGTCACAAACATCCCCTCCACTGCAGTTTGAGAGAGACATTATAGAATGGCATAGAGATGGCCTGGCCAGAGCTTTACATGGTGGCGAACGCTCTGCTAGGGTCAACACAATTCAAGGTCTTGTTTTCTCTATCGTAGACTTTGGATCTTGATCTCATCCATGTAGACAGTGTTGGCTTACACCAAGTAGGAGATTTATAAGTCACTCAATGTACAGATTTACAGTGTGAGGTAGAGATTTCCAGAGATAGGACCCCCCTTTGTACAGTTTTTGGTGCTACTCAACACCTTCTCTTTATCAAAACTCTCTTTGGGCTCTTCACCCTTTTCTCTGAGCAGTACTTCTTTTCTTTCTCTTTGGGTTTCGTGAATGTTTATGTTCCTTGTGGTCTGCCTTTCATTTCTCTTTATCTCCTTGCCTTCCATGGAAATGCCCTCCATTGCCATGGTTCTCCTCTGTCCCTATGACCACTTTAACACTTTCCCAGATTTCCAATTCTCCTGGACACTTGCACCTGAAAAGCTCACCAGCATCTCAAATTCAGTGAGTTCAAATGGAAGTTACTTTCTCCCCCGAAGTTCTTCCTCTTGTGTTCTTTCCCCTTCTCTAAGATGGGACCTCAGTGGACCAGACTCAAAGTTCAGAATCCTTTTTACTTCTTTTTTTTCTACCTATGCCCAACAGCAGTTGGGCATAGCAGTTCTAGCTGTGCAATACCAGTGTCATCCATTCTCCCTGTATATTCATTATCTAATGCTGCGTAACAAATCATGCCGAGGTTTAGCAGCTTAAAAATGACATATTTATTGTTCCACACAGTTCTTGAGGATTAAGAATCAGCTTAGTTGGTCTCACGAGATTGTAGGCAGGCTGTTGCTGGGGCTTTATTCATCTCAAAGCTTGATCAGGGCTGGAGAATCCGCTTCAAAGATCACCCATGTGGTCGTTAGCAGGTCTCTGTTGCTTGCTGGCTGTTGACCAGAGGCCTCAGTTCCTCACCGGGTAGGTCTTTCTGTAGGTCGGCTTATTACATGACAGCATGCTTCTCCCCACAGGCACAGAGAGGAGGGAGGGAGAGGGAGAGGGACGGGGGGAGGGGAGACTTAAGATGGAAGCCACAGTCTCTTTATAACCCTAGCTTGAAAATCACACCCCATCGGTTTTTGCAATATTGTACGTGCTAGAAGCAAATCACTAAGTACAGCCCACACTCAGCATGAGGGGAATTAAGACAGAAGTGTCAAAGAATTTGTGGACATTTTTGCTTTTAAAACCACGCCCCCTGCTTCTTTGGTTCTACTTCCTTGGTCCTAAGTCAGGCTCTTGTCACTCCTCACCAGTATTCGTTCTTAAGATAAAGGCCAAGGTATTTAATAGGGGCCACTCGGCCCACATGTCTGGTTCTGTGCTTTCACTCGACTGCATTCTATTTTCTGTCAGTTTGCTTTTCTCTTTTTCTGGGTCTTCTCTCCCTCTCTCCCACGTTCAGACTTCCCAAGAGTGATGCGTTAATGGTTCAGGCAGTCAATAGCTGATGTCACTCCAGGTCACCTGGAATGGGGACTGGAGAGCTTCAAGGAGTCTGTCTTTTGGTCAGGTGTTGGCTCCTGGCCCAATCTGCTGTGCCCAAGGTGGTGGGTGACTTAACCCTGCCTCACGTTTCCTTATCTCCAGCCACAATCCCCCCACCTCCTGCTCTGTGCCCCAGGCCTTTTTCAGGAGGTCACAAGGGCCATTTTCCCTCCCGCCACAAAGCCTGTGCTTGTCCTGCTCCTCTGTCTGGCAAGCCCTTCTTTCTGGTCCCCACTTGGCTCACTCCCGAGCATCTTTACATCCCGATAGGTGTCACCTCTTCAGGTATGACTTCTTGATCCTTCGTCTATGTTAGGTTCCTTATGAGCTCTCCCAACACCCTGTACTTTTCCTTCACAACTCTTATTCATGTGGTTATTTAACATCGCATTCCTTCCTTAGACTGTAGCCTCCACAAGGGCAGGTACCTTGATGCTCACAATGTCTGACACTTAGTATGAGCACAGCAACTATTTATTATGTGTCTCCAGGCTCTCCTGGAGCCTCATATACATGGTGGCATGATTACTCTTTTTCCTGCATCCATGCTTCTCCCTTGCTCACACACTTTCAGTGGTCCTTGAGTGCCTGCAGGGCAGAGCCATCACTCTTTTGTCTGGCATTCAAGGCCCTGTGTGATGGCGGCCAGCTCTCTTCTGGTTTTGTTTCTCAGCATTCCTATTAACGGCCCCAAAAAGTTCTAACTGAAGTGAATTACTTGCTGTTTTCAAAGCACACTTTGTGCTTTGCTCTCTGTGTCTTTGGTCCTCTTGGTCTCTATATCCTGGAATGTATTCTCCCTGAGATGATATAAAAATCTCTTTAGGAAACTTTTTATTTGTATCTTGTGCATTGCTTGTTTATATATATATACATGTATATATATATACATATATATACATATATATGTATATATATATACATATATACACATATATATGTATATATATATACATATATATACATATATATGTATATATACCTCCTGAAAATTTTGCTGAATTTAATTTAAATCACAGACATCATGACATTTCACTTTTGAATACTATGAGAAAATAAGAGCATTTTCCTTCTCAAACACAATACCATTTTTATACTTACTAATTAACAATAATCTCTTTATACCATCTAATATGCCATCTGATTTATATTTCCTGAATGTCCCCCAAATGTCTAATTACAGTTGACCTCGTTGAATTAAGGGTCAGCCCAGGTCCACACCCTGCATTTGGTATTTAGGCTCCTGATTGACTGTTCATCACTTGTGGCTTTGGCCCCGTGTCATTTAGCTTGGCCTCGGAGATGTAGGTCTGACAGGTTTAGGGCACATCCAGCTTGAGAATCCCAGGAAGGCCACAGGTTCAGGATTTTGACTGCTCTGGGAGCAAGCTAAGTTGAGCCAACTATTTCTTCCTAAGCCCTTCTAACAGTAAAATCTGGCCTGATCTTCTGCTCCCTGCCCCCTGTTGGCCATGCTCCAGCCACACTGATCTGCTCTCTCTTGTCACTCAGTGTACCCAGGGCCTTCACACACCAAGGCCCTCCCATTTGCTTATTTGGCTGCCTAGATTCTCTAATCCCCACTTGGCCTGCCCTCCCTCCCTTCTCTCTCCAGCCTGCCCTTCTACACACATTATTTGCCTGATGAATTCCTATTCATCCTTTAAGAATCGGTGCAAATGTTACTTCCTTAGAGAAGCCTTTTTTTTTTTTTTTTTTTTGCCTCTCCCACCTCCATACCCAGACCAGGCCAGAAACCCCTGTTAAATTCTCTTGTTGGACCATACTTTTCCTTTGCAGTACTTATTTATGCAACTGCAATGAAATAATTATTTGTGGGATTACCTTTTGAATGTGTCTTTTCCCAGCTGAGACTTGAAACTCCACAAGGAAAAGAGCCATATTCATGTTGCCCACAGCTGTATCTCAGAATTTTGCCGAGAGCCTGACAAACATAGGTGAACAGTAGAATATTAATGAGCAGATGGATGGATGGATGGATGGATGGATGGATGGAAGTACATAAGAAACCAGTCAAGTTTCTGAGAGAGCTTTGAAGAATGGATTAACTAGGCCAGTTGGATACTCTAGGACCTCCTATGCATCTGGATGGGCAGTTTTGGAGAACGGTCAGAGATAGACTGCTTTTGGGTTAGAGAAGGTGAAAGGAAAGACATTTTTTCCATGGTGTCAACCTGGCAAAAGGATGTCTTTACTTTCTTTGCATTTACTCCTGAGATATAGAGAAATCTCTCAAATCCATTCATCCTTGATGACAAATCACAAGGAAATTTTCAAGTCCCTGAAGTTTCCTGGCTTCGAAATTTTTTTTCTTTATAGGTGAGCATCTCAGAAATTGATGTTAAAGAAAGACAGAGCCTTGGATTCCACACATTTCCCTGAAAAGGACTAGATTCCACACAACAAAAAGTCTATTACAAAGCAATGTTAATCTTTTGGAGAATTTCACTAAATAACTTCCTACAGAGATCTCAGCGGTTCCTTCCATAATGTTCTGAGCAAATGTGCTGAAGCCACTTAAGCACAGTGCTTTCCTCATGATGGCAGAGCCCACAGATACTATTTACATGCCCCAGTGCCATTTAGATCTTAACTATAAATTACCGCATAAAGGTTAATAGAACTGAGCCAAGCTTTAGGAAAGGCCTTGTGCACAAAATTGCCTCATATGTTGGTGGACGATAATAGAAATAAACACTAGAAAGAACAAGAGGTGTGGCAGGGATAAAAGAGCAAAGTTCTTTGAATATTACTGGAAATCCCTATCAATGGATCAGCAGGGCAGAGATGTTAATTTCTAAGGAACTCTTTTATTCCAGCAGCAGAAAATTCATTTTATGGTCATTTGTTTCCTATTGCCCTTTTGGCCTTCAACTGGTAAAACAGTCCATTTAAAATGCCTCCTGAATTAGCTCCAAGATTTTCCTTTGGTGCTGATAAGGTCTACCTCCTGAAAGAATAACAGCTAACAATGTTGGTCAAAGAGGCTTTCTACTCCCCAAACTTTAGAAATGTCCAGCGACATCTTTAAGTGAAAAAAGCCACATCTGCCTTATATAACAGTAATGTGATGGTCAAATGGTTTTGCTTCACCCCCATACATGTGGGTTATATTTCGTATCTGCTTTTGAACAGTTGCTGGGAACCTAAAACATTTCTAAGTCCATGGTTCTCTCAAATGAAGCATGACAGGTACATGCCTGTGTTTGAAATGAGTTACAGCTGATTTTCTAGTCACCCTGACAATTTACACGGGAAAGCAAATGGATGGGGTTGGTAGCTTCAGCTCTCTCTCTCTCTCTCTCTCTTTTTTTTTTTTTGAGTCTGTCAGATTCCAGATAAGAAGGTGTCTACTATACCCAGTTCCCCAATCTTACTGGTATAAAGGCCTAAGTGAACGTACAGACTGTTAGCAGATTATCACATGTCAACCCAGGAGACTGAAAGGGAGAGTAATGCTCAGCATCTGGTCCTTGGGTCTCCTCCCGTAACTGAGAGCAGTTGCAGTGACACCTCCATCCAGCCCTCCCCTCAGCGTCCCGGTGTGAGGGCTCATGGGCTGCAACAGATTCAGACTGATCCCATGTACACCATCCATGCAAAAGTGGGCCTCCGTTCTGGAGGAGGCAAGAACGAGCAACACCTGGCAGAGTTTCTAGGTGTCACTTCACCCATCATGGTCTTGTGGCTCCCTGAGGAGGGGAGAGCTGTTCCACAGCTCGGAGGAAGACACTCCAGTAGGAAGTAGAGAATACTGTCTGAGACGTGGAGAAGAACTCCTGTGGGAGGGAAGTAATCACGTAACTGTGCCCCAAGATGACAGTGGTGTGAGTGACGCCCTGGCAGTTAGGAAAGATGCCCTCGGCCGCTTACGATGCCAGGTTTCAGTTTCCTCCCTAAAACAACACACGAGGACCTTACCTTTCCTGTTCTCTGTTTTTTAGATCAGAAGCACACACACGTGATAGTGTGGAGGGAGAGAAACACTTAAGTCAGCTTTGTTATTCTCCAAGGAAGCCCCAGATCAGAGATCAGAAACAGAAATTGCCATACCGTGTCAGCTTGAAGTCACTGGAAGCTAGGTCTGTCTCAGACAGGATTTCATAAGGCAGGCTGGGGGGAAGCAAGTTTTCTGTATGACAGAGGCTCAGCGTTCACCCCAAACATCTTGTTTTCCCTGACCTCTGGCATCCCCAAATTTATCCGAAAATTTTAAAGCTTTTTGTATATTCAGCTTCTAAGGATAAAAAGGTCTCACATTCATAAAGCAATGGTTTCCTTTTCTTTCTTTCTGTGTCTCTCTGTCCTCCCCCTGCCCCAACCTATTTTCTATCTGTCTGTCCATCCCTCCATCTATCCGAAAGCTACCTCTTTCAAGCTTCAGGGAGGTCCTTCCTGGTTCTAGTAACCTGAGATTTGGCAAACAAATCCATGCTCCCTTTATGAGTTTATAGATTTAACATATATCCCTTTTCAGCTTTGGTTTTTTACATTCATCCTATAAACTATGAGCAATCTGAAAGCCCACTCACTCAAAATCCCTTTTCCTGATAACTCTAGTCAGCATTGTTCTCTGTCCCTTTCCTAATTTGTTTTCTGATACTACTTGGTGCTTTATTACATGTTGTGTTAGTTTTCTAGCTGCTGTAACAAATTGCCCTAAACTTAGTGGCTGAACACGGCACGCATTGTGTTGGAGTTCTGTAGGCGAGAACTCCAACAGAGGTCTCATTGGAGCTAAAATCAAGATGTTGGGATTTCATTCCTTCCGGAAGCTCTAGGGGAGAATGTGTTTCCTTGCTTTTTCCAACTTCTAGAGGCTGCCTGTATTCCTTGGTTCACGGCCCCCTTCCTTCACTGCAAAGAGAGCAACATCGCATCTCTTTGAGGCACCTTCCGTTGTCACATCTCTTTCTCCAGTGCTCCCTGCTTCCCTCTTCCTTTTGAAGGACGCTTGTGATTACATTGGACCTTGATAATCTAGAATAATCTCCCTATTTTAAGAACAGCAGATTAACAGTTTAATTACATTTGCAACTTTAATTCCCCTTTGCCATGTAGCCTAACAAAGTCACAGGTCTTGGAATTAGGATGTGGACATTTTGGGGGGCTGTTGCCCAATATTGTGCCTCCCACATATTGGTACTCCTTTATAAAGTTTTTCCCAGTTTGATGTATGGAGATTTTGATCTAAGTAGACTGTGGACTTCTTGAAGGCAACTCTATGACAAAATATTTTGTTTTTCTACATTTTTGGTCTTCTGCATACCATTTTCAAAAATGCCAGAATTTAATAGGATCTTGGTAAGTACTTACCAGCCCCTCCTAATGGCTTTGATTCTTCCATTTGATTCTATCTTTCCTGGAAGTTTGTATGTACAGAATATTCAGGCACTGGTACACTGCATTTGTACATGTGGAATTTTACTGGAAGGAGTTATTGGGAGTGATTAGTAGTTAGCCTCTTCATCACTCTATTTTGGTTTTACAATGGATAAAAATATCAAAATTAGAAGTTGTGGGCATGTGTAATGAGAAGAAGATAGGAGAAACAGGTGACAAGTACAGAGATATCTTTGGGATTCCTCCAGCAGCTCCACCAGGAGGCAGATGGTTTCTTTCATGCAACAGTGGGAGCCAGACTATAGACCAAGCCGAATTCTGATAGCCCTTCCTTCCTGGAAAGTCCCAGAACCTCCTACGGTAGAAAACAACCACAATATTTCTAGCAGATTCCAAAGAGAATAATTGACCAAGGATGTCACATTCTGTCTCTAAGACTAAAGAATTTTTTCCAGCAAGGAGCTGAGAGATGAAAAGGAGCATTTTACTCTTGCTTATTGGCTCTCTCTTTTAAGTGTTGGCCCAGTTAAAATATGTTTAACCACAGGCACCACAATTATTAATTCATTTAACTAAAACCAGCTATTTGTCAGGAACTGTATTGGCCCAAAGGTCAAAGAACATTTCTCTAATAAACATTTTTATAGAGTTTACTGTGTGCTAAGTATTTTTCTAAGTGACTAAACCATCCTACTTGGTTAGTTCCCATAATAACCTCCCAAATAAGGTACTATTATTATGCCAGTTGGGGAAACAGGTTCAGGGTGGTTAAATAATTTGGTTTGGTGCTAGAGCCAGGATTCTATCCTCGTCCTAGACCTTTGGCTCTTGACCTCTACACTGTGCTGCCTCCCTTTTAGCTACTCCCTGCTTACAAAGAGGTTATATGATAGGTAATGATAGAGAAAACAGAATATGCAATGAGCTCCATATATAAATTGAGCTACTGCTTGTTTTTTACACTCTTCTATCCCCAGCACCTAACACTAGGGACTGAATAAATATTTGTGGAATATTGTTGAAAGACTTTCGGGATTAATACTATGAAGTAAACAGGGGCGCCTGGGTGGCTCAGTCAGTTATGTGACCGACTTCGGCTCAGGTCATGATCTCGCAGTTTGTGAGTTCAAGCCCCGCATCAGGCTCTGTGCTGACAGCTCAGAGCCTGGAGCCTGCTTCAGATTCTGTGTCTCCCCCTCTCTCTCCCCCTCCCCTGCTCATGCTCTGTGTCTCTCTGTCTCTCAATAATAAAGAATTTTTAAAAAACGTTAAAAATAAATACTATGAAGCAAACAAATTGGATGAGATGACAGATTCTTAAGGGAACTGACAATTTATGGTGGGTGGTGAGGGCGGGCCTCTCTGAGGAGGTAACATTTGAGCAGAGACCTGAAAATGAAAGAAAGGGAGCCATAAAAAGAGTATGGAAGAGCATTCAGTCACAGGACCAGCATGGTCAGGGGCCTAAGGTGGGCGAGAGCCTGAGATGTGAAACTGGCAGGAACCAGTGTGTGGGGAGCAGGTGTGGAATGAGGTGAGGGGAGGATGGGCAGAAGCTGGACACTATAGGGCCTTAGGCCACTACAATTCCCTGTGGCAGGATACTGTGTTAAGTGTCATGGAGGGACTCAAAAGAAGGGCACGTGGGCCCTGCCCTTGGGATTCTTCAATCCAGTTAGAAAGACAAGGCAAGCAAGAAAAAAAAGAAAAGATGTCCTTCAGCCACTACCCCCGTTCTTTGGTGAACATCTTTAATTGTGGTTTTATTTCTTTCCATCTTTCCTTTCTGGTGACTTAAAAATCACTCCTCTTTGGTTCTTTAGAAGACGTTGACCCAAATCAGGGGCTGGCTTTTCACTTTCACACCTTGAAACGTTGGAACGTCTGCTTTGTTATCTGGTTAGATTTTTGTTCATGCGATGAAACTCTCATCTACAGTAATTTTAACTGGGTCCAACTAGGTCATGAGGTCCTAGAGCTAATATTTTACATCTGCAGTATTTTTCCCAAGGTTGAAATTTATCTAGGAAATATTACAGCAGGCCTGATATCAGCCAGAGAAATTTAGGCAGCTGAAATGAACTGGTAGAAAACAGAGTTTTCTTTCTTTTTCCAAAATGGCATTGTTGAAATATACCCCAAGAATACAGTGCAGGGTTGTAGTGTATTCAGAGTTGTGCAATTGGCACAACTAATTATAGAACATTTCACAACCCCAAAAAGAGATCCTGTGCCCGCTAGCAGTCATTGTCGGGTCCCTTTCCACAGCCTCCCGGTCCTAGGCAACCATGAATCTCCTTTCTGTTTCTATAGATTTGCCTATTCTGAACATGTCATATAAATGGAATCAATGCAGTATGTGGTCTTTTGTGACTGGCTACTTTCGCTTAACATGTTTTCAAGGTTCCTCTATATTGTAGTATGTGTCAATACTTCATTCCTTTTTGTTGCTGAATGGTATTCCATTTTATGAATACTACTACATTTTTGTTTTTCAGTTGATGGGTATTTACATTATTTCTACTTTTTAGCTCTAAGAATAACACTGCTACAGACGTTCACATACGAGTTTTTGTGTGAAGGTGGTTTCCTTTTCTCTTGGGTTTATACCTGGGAGTAGAATTGTTGGGTCATGTGGTAACTCCATGTTTAATATTTGAGGAATTGCCAAGCTATTTTTTTTCAGAGTGGCCACAGCATTTTACATTCCCACTGGCACTATATGAGGCTTCCGATTTCTCCATTTCTCACTGTTCTGATTGTGTCTTTTTGATTAACCTAGTGCATATGAAGAGGTAGCTCATTGTGGCATTAATTTGCTTTTGTAATTATGTTTCTTCTTCTGCTTTTTAAAAATGCCCAGCTCTCCAAAATTATGGTTTCTGAATCATGGTGGTATGAACATGCCAGTGTGAAGGAGGTCACATCGTGGCATAATTATATTGTGAAAGTGGAAATAACAGATGAACAATGAGCTCCATATAGAACCAGAGGTTTCTAAAGTATTTGCCATCCTAGTTTGGGTTTAAGACATTCTTTAAAGATTCTATATTATAGACAATGCTGTAGTTCTGCCTGAGTATTGCATTAGATCATTTATAACAGATGTCTTCATTTATCTGCTAAATATGATCTAAGTACTTGAGAAACATTCTCTGAATCTTATCTGTCAAGTTTATATTGGTCCAAGTCAGTCTTATTTCTCCTATTTTAGAAAGGACTATCAGGGCGCCTGGGTGGCTCAGTCGGTTAAGCGTCCGACTTCGGCTCAGGTCATGATCTCGCAGTCTGTGAGTTCGAGCCCCGAGTAGGGCTCTGTGCTGACAGCTCAGAGCCTGGAGTTTGCTTCAGATTCTGTGTCTTCCTCTCTCTGCCCCTCCCCTACTCATTCTCTGTCTCTCTCTCTCTCTCTCTCAAAAATAAATAAACTTAAAAAAAAAAAAGAAAGGACTATCGGAAGGGAATTGAGTTGCCCAACATTGTATGGTAGGTGAGTGGTGAGGACTTATCTCCTGATCCTTAATGTTAATTTAGAAATTAATAAATCCTCAGAATCAGAAGAGATCTTCAAAATCATACATCTTCTCATAAGATTTCCCACAGTAATGTACATGATTGAGTACTTTTCAATGACATGGAAGTTCTCCACTGTATATAGCAATCTCTTCTGTTGGCAATTCTGATATTTCTTTTTCATACTGCGTCACCTTCTGTCTCCATGTCACTTCCACCCACTGCTCCTTGTTCTGTGCTTTAGAACCATGAAAAGTAAAAGTACTTAATGATGCTCAGTAAATATTTGTTGAATGATTGAAGTTATTATCGAATTATTTACAGGAAGTGGTCATATATTGTTTTTATAATTTAAAATAAAAATGAAAAGAGGAAAAAAAACACTAACCTCTCTCTCTGTACACACACACACATACTCACACATCCCCTTCCACCTCATCATTCCAAACTTTTGTTTCCTCTTTCTCTCTCTTTTTTATATAAATTTATTGGTTTTAATATGAATACAGAGGTCATATTTTTATTGTAGAAAATTCATAAACATTAAAGAAGAAAAATCTTATTTATTAAAAAATGTTTTTAATGTTTATTTATTTTGAGAGAGAGAGAGAGAGAGAGTGAGCAGGGGAGGAACAGAGAGAGAACGGGAGGGGCAGAGACAGAGGGAGACAGGCTCTGAGCAGGCTCCAGGTTCTGAGCTGTTGGCACACAGCCCGACAGGGGGATTGAACTCACAAACCGTGAGATCATGACCTGAGCTGAAGTCGGCCGCTTAACTGACTGAGCCACCCGGGCACCCCAACGTTTATTTATTTTTGAGTGACTGAGACAGAGTGTAAGCGAAGAAGGGGCAGAGAGGGAGACACAGAATCTGAAACAGGTTCCAGGCTCTGAGCTGTCCTCACAGAGCCCTACGCGGGGCTTAAACTCACAAACTGCGAGATCGTGACCTGAGCCGAAGTTGATTGCTTAAACAACTGAACCACCCAGGCACCCCGAATGTAAGATTCTTAATGGCTGTATAGCATCCTGTAATACAGACATGTCATAATATATTTCAATGTTTTCCTTTTGATAGACATTTAGGTGTTTTCAAATTTATAAAGAGAGTAACATTCTCTTTTTCAGTCTTCTCTTCTGCAAATGAATCGTATCTGTTACCTTAAAACCTCCTTATATGCCTTTTTGCCTCTGGCTTGTTTTACTGTTGGATATACTCTAAATTGCCAATCTCCCTCTTCAAAAGTGGTTTGCAGAACTGAGCACCTGATCCAAACAGATGATGATGATGATGAATGTGGAGTTCAGGTGAACCAGTACATTATTTTGGGCATTGCACTGGTATCCATGTGGACCAAAATGGCAATAGTTTTTCTTGTTTCCTTTTATTGGGCTTCTAGGAACACAGATCTGCCCTGCCTCACATAGCTTAACTGCTGCTCTTTATTTTCAGTGTCCCTGACTATTCCTTTGTGGCCATTTGAATTCTCAGGTCTCTCCATTTCTGCTGCATCGTGGGTGATCTGTCCCCATGTGCTGGCTGGTCACTTTACTTGGTCTGGCAGATCTTCTTTAGCACCAACAATTTGCATCACCTTAAAAATACTCTAGATATAAGTCTAAATGATTAAATGCAAACAGCTTTTCTTAGTTGAAAAGACTTTACTTCCCAATGGATAAAAGTAAGGAAGCTAAGTGATATATGAGGTTTCATAACTCATTTGTCTTCCTCCCATTTTTCAATTCGGGAGCTAATATTGGAGATTAAATAATGGACTTCGTTGACTTCAGTGCACCTGCTGCTGAATGTGTAAATTCATCCTTTCTCATACAGTCAGACATGACTCGCTAAGCAGCTTCCAAAGTAAAAGTGGTGACATGAATAATTCTGCCTGGAAATAAGGTCAACCCTGTTCTCCTGAGATCTGCACTGTGAGCAGGGAGCAAAGAGCTACATAAACCTTGTACCTCGAAGAACTCTGAAGATCTGTCCTCCTCCCTTCCCCCCAATGCCTAAACACCAGAAATGAAAGACAGGACAAGACATTTAAAAGTCTGGGTTTTGTGGAAAGAAAGAGCATAATATATGAAGTAAGGGATGGTTGTGATGAAAAACTATTCTTGCAAAAAGTGGGAGTTCTATAGATGCATAAAAAGAAGGATATACAAATAACAAAATCTGTTAACAGATTTTTTATTAATGATTGGATAAGTGGTTTTTAAATCTAGATTTTAAAAAATTTTCTGCAATGACCATGTATTACATTATAATGACAACAAAATTAATTAGTGGGTTTATTTCTTGTACTTTGATTAAATTAAAAGGTGCAGATTTTTTTCTTCCTTCTGCTGAATTATTTGGATAAAAAGTAAATTTGGGTGGGAGACTGAACAAAATTACATCAATGTTTGTTCTAGCCCCTAAGGCTTGATGAAGTTACCATCAAATTCAGTCAGCAAAATAGATGGCAAAGCATGATACAGCACAAATCACAAGTTTTTTAGATTTACAGTTGTGAATAAACCACTCAACCTAGCTGAGGTGAAAAAGCAACATTTTTTATAAGGACACAGACAGGGCTGATAGACAACTGGTTGTACTTATACGGCGATACTGGTTATTTACATTCTAAAATGCTCTGTTTCTGTTGCTCTGAGACCAACCCCCTCCTCCCCCCCCCCCCACTAGGCCTCCTCACTGCCTCAGCCACCCCCGGTTTATTGGTTTATCTGCTGGGGATTTCTCAGGGTTCTGTGCCCCATAACAAAAGAGGGGAGCAGATTTCGGGACTGGGTAGCAGCCATCTGACCCTGTCTTGCTTTTCTTCCCTCTGCCCTTGTTAAATATTTTGAAAGTCACACCTAGGATACATAGAACTCAAGGACAAAGATTCAGCTGGACCTCGGAAGGCACTGGATCCAGGCTCTTAGAAGCTCTCCAGCCTCTTCTGTTTCTTTTCTGTATGTCTGCTCCATCCTCTCTTACTGCCTTCTCTGTCTTTGTATTTGTGTGATGGAAATTATGACTTTTAACAGTTCTCAGAATTTTCACTTGATGGGTCTGGCCACTTAGAGAGAGATCTTTCTCCCTTTTTCCCTCCTTTCCTTCCAATTTCAAATGTCCAGGGAAGAAAATGAATGGCCAGTCTTCAGTCATGTGCCCACTCCTTTGCCAGACATTCATGACCCTATGAAGAGAGGAGATCATAGTGCCCAAGCAGGCCTTTCTTTTCCCATTATAAGTACATGGATGGAGGGGTGGATACTTCCAGATAAATACAGGAATTTTCTAGAGATCAAGGAGTGAGGTATAAAACACAAGATCCCTGGCAAATGACTATTTCTTAACCTTCCCTTGATAGGGGCTTTTTCCAACAATCTCATCTCTTCATAAAAGAGCCTCTGTGGGGTGTCTGGGTGGCTCAGTTGAATAAGAATCCAACTTTGGCTCAGATCATGATCTTGCTGTTTGTGAGTTTGAGCCCCATGACGGCCTCTGTGCTGACAGCTCAGAGCCTGGAGCCTGCTTCAGATTCTGTGTCCCCCTTTTTCTCTGCTCCTTCTCAGCTTGCTTTCTCTCTCTCTCTCTCTCTCTCTCAAAAATAAATAAACATTTAAAAAAAAGAGAGAGCCTCTAGGGGCTCCTGGGTGGCTCAGTTGATTAAGCATCCAACTTTGGCTTAGGTCATGATCTCACGGTTTGTGGGTTCGAGCCCTGCATTGGGCTCTGTGCTGACAGCTTGGAGCCTGGAGCCTGCTTTGGATTCTGTGTCTCCCTCTCTCTCTCTTCCCCTTTGCCCTCTTGTACTCTGTCTTTCTTTCTCTCTCAAAAATAAATAAACATTAAAAAATAATAAAAACTAAAAATAAATTTAAAAAATCTATTTTGGATTTTGCAAGAACCACTGTATTGGTAACAAATTTACTTCTAATGAAATAAGATAAAAATAAATGGGTTATTCTGCTTTGGGGCTTTATGAGTCCATTTTTAAACCATCATTCACTCAGATCAGACCTTTAATAGTCACTTGCCATAAAGTTTCTATTAATTATTTCATATTTTAGTAGATTATATATTTTTTATGAAGTTGGATTGATGGCTTTATTTCATAAACTACCGTTGTTCAAAGCATGTTTTCTCCTACTTCTATTATGATTATAAAATAACATAATAATGCCTCACAAAATTCAAATTACAGAGAAAATATTCACTCATACTCCCATTCCCTATACAACTATGATCATTTTCAATATTAATATATATTTTTATGAAGTTTCACCAGTAGTTATGTTTAGTATTGTATTTCTCTTTTTTCAGTGTTGCTACTTATTTTTTGTATAATTTTTTGTTGCTATTATTTTTTATTCATAATTGTCATCTCTAAAATATGAATAAAATCTATTGAGTGAATGAACATACTAAAATAATGGAATAATCTACTTCACTATTTTTGGATATTTAAATTATCTTTTTTTTCTGTAACAAAAGTGTATCCTTTCCCCCTTCCTAAAATTGTGTAGTGCTAGATGGTCCGTGAAATTCTAAGGGCTTGCCGTGCCCATAGCCTGCCTCTGAGGAAAGTAGCCACAGATAATTCTTTCTTCATAAAGTTGTCATACTGTAGGGGCACCTGGGTGGCTCAGTCGGTTAAGTGTTCGACTTCGGCTCAGGTCATGATCTCACGGTTCATGAGTCTGAGCCCTGCGTCACGCTCTGTGCTGACAGCTCAGAGCCTGGAGCCTGCTTTGGATTCTATGCCTCCCTCTCTCTCTGTCCCTCTCCCAGTTATGCTCTGTCTCTCTTTCTCTCTTTCAAAAATGAATAAACATTAAAAAAAAAAAGTTGTCATACTGTAGATACTAGTGGACTGGGGGATCTGTGCCTGGACCAAAAGGCAGATATGTTTAGGCTGGGTATCAGAAAGGCCCATGAAGTGGCTCTGTAAGAGATTCTGCTCAAAAGCATGGCACCATATTGGATGGGGTCAAACTGATCCAATTATCTCCTATATCTTGGTAAGTATAAAGGTGACATTACACAGAGAAATCAAGATGCTCCATATACCCTTTTGGAAAGGGGAAAAGGTTACCAGTATACAAGTTATGATTCACCAAAGCCACTACTATATTCTGAATAACTGTGAACTGTGTTTCCCATTTGGCATGAGCCATGGTGTACTTGCCAATGTCAGAGGGCTGGGACTCAGGTTCATAGTCCAGCTTCTGATACTGTCATCCTGGACTCATGGAAGTAACCTTCCATTGTCTAATTATTTTTTTATTCTTTTGGATGACTTTCTGGGGATGAATTACCCAAAATGGGAGTAAGGAGTATAAATATTTTTATGGCTCTAGATAGATATTTTCAAATTACTTGCTGGTAATATTTCTGAGACTTTTTCCATGAATCTTCCACTCTTATTATTCTGTATTTTCTGAATCATTTCACCCATCTCTATAGCTATAAAGACTGTCAAGTTTAGGATTCCATTCAGTAAGATTCACCATTATTTTATGAATACAGAAGTATGGTGTTAATTATGTTGACATGATGCTCTCTCATCACTTAAAATTTTAATTTCATAACTTTAAAAAAGTTCTTTTAGACTTTTGTGCATATATAAAAAGGAAATGTAAGCACAGTATATTGGTTAATGTATTATTTACAATTTTTCAGAATCCAAGTCCTCAGAGCTACTTTTTGACTCAAATTCATCTTTGTTTTTCCATCACAATTCTGTCTCTTGTTCTATCATGAATATTGATAAATCAGCATTGCTTAAAAGAATTAGTAATGTCTCTAAGAATTTCCTCAAAGTCGTTGACACCCATTCTGAAAATTTTAATATTGGCCCTTTATGATCTTACCAAAACTTATTAACAGAAAGTCTTTCGACAACAACAGAACTCACATACCTTTCTCAAATAGTCTTTGTGTTTTGTTGACTGGAATGTCCAGAGGTTACATTTGTCTAGCCCAGCCACCTGGACATGCACAGATGACACATCTGTTGTCTGACAACAATTATAAGATATTATCAATTGTAAGATACATCCTGATTTCAGAGACGTTAACATATACATATATATGACATGGGCTAAAGACTAATTATAGGCAAATCTATAATCCCAGCCCAGACCTCTATATAAAACTGTCCTAGGTTTCTACTTAGGTGACTCTTACATATCTCAAATGTGTTTATATTAGTTCCCCATCGATGCTGTAAAAAATCTCCACAAACTTCAGTGGCTTAAGTATTAAGAATGTATTATTTTACAGTTCTGAAGGTCAGGAGTCCAACACGAGTTTCACTTGGCTAAAATCAAGGTTCAGCAGGGCTGTGTTTCATTTAGGAAGTGCTAGGTGAGAAGCTATTTCTTATTTTTTCCAGCCTTTAGAGGCCCCCCACATTCCTTGGCTTGCAGCCCCCTCCATCTTTAAAGCCAGCAATGGCCCATCTTTCTCGCCTCTGCTCTCTCACTTTCCTGCCTCTCTCTTTCACTCAGAAGGACATAGGGTCCACCCAGACCGTCTAGGATACTCTCATCTCAAAATCTTCAATCACATCTGCACAGTCCCTTTTCCATGAAAGGTAACATGTTCACAGGTTCTGGGAATTAGGATGTAGACTCCTTCGGGTGGGGCATTATTTTACCCACCAGTGTCCAAACTAAACTCAGAATATTCCTCCCTGATCAAGTTTGCCCCTCCTCCAATCTTTTCTTCCTCAGTGATTTAAACCACAGGCTGTCAGTTGCCCAGACCAGAAGCCCGGATGTCATCCTAGAATCCTCCCTCTTACTCAGTTCCCACATCCAATCCATTCTTCTTCCTGGAAAGCATGTAAGTCCACTGAGTTCTACCTGTGTGGTCACTGCCCCGGGCCAGATGGTCCTCCTCATCTCTTACCTGTTTCACTGCTGAGGCCTCCCAACCAGTCTCTCTGTCACCAGAAACGATAGACCTCAAAACACACCAGCGTGACATTCATGAGCCTCAGTGTTGCGTCCACTTTAGCATATGCAGCCGGGGAGAAGATGCGCACATAGTAAAATGCTGAAGGTGTACATTTGGGTAGCACTTTACAAAACACTTTGACATTCTTACCAGAGTTCCTCAGTTCTTCAGCCACGTGAGTCAGGTACCATTCTCCTTGTCAGTGAAGTTAAATGACTTAGACTCAGGTTTCAAAACAAAGTTGCATTGCTTTCTCCTACAGTGTCACCTCCTCACCCTGCTCGCTGTCATTTCAAATTCCACACATTCAAAGACAATTCCTCCTCTGACTTCTCAGTTTCTGTCATTGAACCCCCTACCCCAATGCTCACCCACCTTCAGATTTACCTTGACCTACTCCATCCTTATCCCACATCTAGCCAGACACCAAGACTGGTTGAAATTTCTTTTGAATTATCTCTTGCCTCTGTCCCCATTGCCTCCACTGTAGTCAGAATGTCCTGTTTTCCCTCACTGCTAAGTCAATTCGGCTGCCTTGTTCCTAGTTTTCCTTTATCCCATGTATCACTGCCAGAAATAGAATCTGAAAACACCATTTTATAATGTCACTCCCTGGGTCAAAATCCCTCAGGGGCTCCTTATTTTCTATTGCACTGATCACAAGCCCCGCTGTAATTGGACCCCTACCCGTCAAGTTTACATAATTACCACGGTATTCCAAACCCCTGTTGCAGACAGGCTGACCACCTCCCGGGCCATACTATTTTTTCTCACCATGCATTCACCCTTGTCAACGCCTCACGCAGAATGTCTGTTCTTCTCCTTTTGCCTTTCCAAACCTTGTTCCCCTTTAATACCTGACTCAGTTTACCTCACCCCTGAAACCTTCACTCATTAACCATCCTCCGAGATCATGCTCCTTTCTAACTTACAGAGTGTGATTAGGACTTTGTAGTCAAATGCCTCCTGTTGTACATGGTGTCTCATGCACATGAGTCTTGTCTCCAACCAAACTGCAACCAACTTGAGAGCAAGGCCTGAGTTTTCTGTTTTCTTACAGATTCCTTTAATTATCCCCAAATCGGAAATTCATCTCCAGTTTGGGAATAATTTATTAGTTCAATTACTTTTAATATTTCTTTAAAAAAAATTTTTTTAACGTTTATTTATTTTTGAGACAGAGAGAAACAGAGCATGAATGGGGGAGGGTCAGAGAGAGGGAGACACAGAATCTGAAACAGGCTCCAGGCTCTGAGCTGTCAGCACAGAGCCCAACGCGGGGCTCGAACTCACGGACTGTGAGATCATGACCCGAGTCGAAGTCGGATGCTTAACCGACTGAGCCACCCAGGTGCCCCATACTTTTAATATTTCAAACGAAGTCTACCTGACAGCTCAAGGATTTGTATTGATTGAAGGATAACTGATAATAGCTGAAAATCCCAACTGAATCATCTTCAGTTCTTGAAGAGGGACAGAGTATAAATAACTAACATAAACTAAACACAACCATCATGATAGTTGATTCGCAGACTATTCAGTGAGGTCTTTCTTGGGTGTCAAGTGTTATAGGAGACTCTAAAGTTGGAGAAGATGGAAACGATCGAAAGAGGGTCTAGCCCACTCCCCCAGTCACAGGGAATGTAGCAAGTTTAGGAAGGGTAGTGTGCAGAGCATAGTCTAATGATCAAATCAATATGGGCATAAAATGAATCAGCATATGAGAACAGTGTTCAAATAAGATCTTCTGATCCAGAGATGAGTGGTTAGTTTACAAAGTGATTGAGTTGTTACTCCAAAGACGTCACAGCACTGTTCTACAAGCAGTAACACCACCACCAAAACCAGCAGGAAAGCAGGCAACTCTATAACCAGAGTACCCAAGTGAGAGCGCATCCACTCTGAGAAGACCTACCCCGTCAAGATTTCTCTCTACATGTGATCATTTTACTAGCTTTGAAGCTCAGTTTTGCAATCCAGTCAAGTAAGGATTGTTCAGGTCTTCACAGTGAGAAGAGACAACTTTCTTATTATCTAGTGATTTTCAAGGCACTGCTTAGAAAGCAGCAGAACCCCTTCCTCCACAACACACACACACACACACACACACACACACACACACACATATGCACACACACACACACTACATGTCAAAGTCATTAGCTATTTGTACCCTAGATGTGGAAGAAGGAATTCCCCAGATGATTTTTAAATTCTGGGGCAATTACTACATACCGTTTCGAGAGCCAGAAGTAAGAATCAATCTGCCAAGCAACTATTAGGAATGGAATTGCTTCTGCTTCAAAGTATATGCTGGATTAACTTCTAAAGTAGTTAATTACTTTTCAGATCATGCTGTGGTGTCACACAGCCTGAAGGGAAAAATGCTGCCACCAGGCTAAGGAGGTGGGAGAGAGGGAAGGTCACGATTTCTGTTATCTTGTAGACTGTGTCTAATGGGACTAGCTTAAGAGCCAAAGAATCAAAAAGCATTTTTTTTTGTTTTAGCCAAAATAATATTAAATAACGTTTATTTTTCTTTAAATAAATTAGTTGTTGAAGTGAATCTGCTGGTTGTTTGGTTATTAGAAAGATTTTACCTAAATTGAAGCTGCTTGTCAAAGACTCAGTAAGTAGCCGAATGTTTGGGTTGAATTACTTTCAGATCCCTTTCTGCTTTGATAATGGACTAAATTTTCCGAGCCAAAGATGGCAAGAGTACAGAGTCCCAAAATTCATTTCACTTCCAAAGTACCTGATGAGAGATGAAGAAAACACTGGCCTAAATGAAAAGATTGGGAGCACAGATGGCACATGATATGTCTGTACTGCTGTTTTACCCCTTTCAGACCCAAGACCATCTTCATTTCTCATGGCACTCTTAACCCCCGCCGACTCTGCTCCTGGCTTCAGAATCCTGCCTAACAGAGTGCTTTGGGAGACCACTACTAGTCAACTGGACTGGACCTGGAGATGAAACCTATTTGCAATACCTGATTTAGCAAGAATATAAGCTCAGGATGGAAAAGCTCTAGAAATAGACACGCATTCTCAGAGCTTGTCAATGTCTGCCAAACCTAGGGGAAAGAACCTCTTTGGTTCTTTGAACCTGTGTGGTTGATTGACACTCTGATGGATTTCCGTCTCAGGATACCTTATCAAAATATTAAAGTTGAAGAGGCCAAAGTAATCCTGTTCTATATGCTCCTTTTTATGACTCAGGAAACTGCATCAGACATGAACAGCGCCAAGCTGAGCCCTGGGCTTCCTGCTCCTGTGTTCTTTCACCGTCTCATGCTGCCCATCTCCTGACCAGGTGCTGGGCCCAACAGATCCTTAGTGTCTTGCTTATATTGTATGTGCATTTACATATGGACTTGTATTGATTATTGTATGAAATAATGCTATATGAAAGATGATTCATTAGTAAACTAGCAATTTTATCAATTTGTAAAATTCTCATCACAGCTTCCTGCAGAGGTTAACTTAATGGTCAAAAACTACACAACCTGGATGTCTGCTGATTTTTAAATACCAGGAAGTTTAGCATCTACTCCTAATGTGGATGGAAAGAAATGGAACCAGATCTCACAATGAAGATAGCAGTTTATATAAATTCAAAACATAAGAGAGATTATTAAATGATCTATAACAGCTTCCCAGGATTTCAGCATTTCCTATGCTTACTTCAATTTTTGACTAAAAAGAAAAGGAAGTGTTTTGTTTTTTATTTTAAGTGTTCAGAAGAATAATATTTAAGGTTCTTTTTAGGACCCACAGAGGAGACAGAACACAGACCTCTTCTGCTCAGGTTTCTCTTTCACTAAGAAAATGGTCCTGGCCTTGCCATTGACCTCTTCCCTTTTTGCCAGGCTACCTAGGTTGACTTTTCCTTTTTATGCCAAAAGCAAATAAGGGATAAATAAGGGGTCTATGTAAATAAGGGGTCTACTACTTTAAACCAGTAGTTCTCAACCTTAGCTGCACATTAAAATATCTGCTTTTAACAGTCCTGGCCCAGATCAATTGAACCAGAATCTCTAAGGCTGGTCCCCAGGCATTGCTAGTTTTTAAAGCTCCCCAGTGTTTCCAGTGTGTAGTCAAGTTTACCAAACACTGACTTGAACCAAAAGGATGAAATGTTACTGCAAGAGCATCATAAATCAGATGAAGGCCAGGCCCAGATGCAGTTCTGACAGCATCAGAGCCACACCCCACATTGTCTTTGCTGTTCCTGGTGCATAGTACTGTAAAGTTAGCATCCTTCTGCAGAGTGTAAGGAAATCAGGGAGCAGTCCCAGGCTGAGGCAACGGATAGATGGATCCCAGTGTTCTGGGGCCAGCAAGTTTTACCTTGCAAGGTGCACATGTGAACATTTCTTCTCATATTCCTAGCTTGAAATCAGCCATAGTGAGAGTATTTACACCATGGAAATTGGCAAACCCTACCAACTGGGGCTTGTTTTTCCTTAGGGAGCCAGTGTTAAACATTTATCAATACCAAATTGTATAGATCTCTAGTCTCTGACCCTAGTCAACCCTGAGAAAGGGAAACTTAAAGGCACCCTTGGCTCATTAGCAAGTCTGAGCTTATAATATTATTGCTTCTTTAATTATTTGCTAATAAAGAGGGGGAGTAAAGTCAAATAGCAAGAATAATTAGGAGTTTGCTACTACCACTATGATCCTGGTAGCTTCCCAGGTAACTAGGAGAGGATAACAAGAATTTAATATGGCCCAATACATCCCTTTTCCTTATCACTTTTGTCTAGGTGTCTGTCATTACTTTAGGCAGAAAACCAAGATAGAGGAAAGGTGGATAGTTATCATAGTAGTTAAGTTATAGTTTAAACTGCTCTAACACAGAGACTCCAAATCACAGGGAGTTAGGCAAGAAAGAACACGTTAACTGTCTTGGAAATTTCCAGAGGTAAATGGTTCAAGGCTGTTATGGGAGCTTTCACCTCTGACAACTCCCAGCTCCTGTCATCACATCTGCGTACCACCTAATCAGGAGGGGAGAAGGAGTAAGGGGAGCACATACCTTTCCCAGTTAAAGACACAACCAGAATGAGTTACATCACTTCCACTCATACCCACTGGCCAGAACTGTGTCTTAATGGCTGCGCCTAACTGTAAAGGAGGCTGGGAAATGTAGTCTTGACTAGGCAATGTGCCCAGCTAAACATCAGAAAATTTACTATTAAAAGAAGGAGAGGGTGACTATTGATGGATAAGTGGGAGACTTTGCCACACCATCCTCCTCATTTAAATGCAAGTTTGTGTGTTATTGTCATGGCTGGAGGTAGAGACTTCGTAGGACAGTACTTTAAAACATTTTACAGGCTACAATATCTTCTCAAGGTTTTTGAGTCCTGACTCTCCTGGGAGTTTCCTATGTTAATAGAAAACATCATCTCTGGAAATTCACCAGAGAACTTTTAGAGTTTATTTCAATGTGCACATGGGGAAATATTGTGTATTATAAAACTTGGTCATAGACTTTCCCATGTAGCATTTTTACTTGATGAATTTGGGGCCCAAATAAGTCTTTCAAAGACCATTTTATTAGGACTTAGGAAAACACACGGGATGTCTTTACAATCACAAACTACAAAACTGTAGGCCATAAATATGCTCAGTGTAAATAAATTGGAATTAATGTAATTTCCTGTCTTTCCCTCTCCAATCCGCTTTACATCATACTAAAGTCTTTCTTTAAAAATCATTTCTGTCGTAGCACTCTTCTGTTTAGACACCTTAGTGCCTGTGTTTTAAAGTCAAAATACTTTTGCTTGCTGTTGTGGGGCTCCATGTGGGTGTGCTGGAGTCCTAACCAAACATGTATGACAGAAAAGAGAGGACTGATCAGGTTCTTAGGAGACTTGGATTCTAGGTCTAGTTCCCCCACTATCTAGGTGGGTGACATTGGACACACCCATACTCTGACTCTGGGTAGAGCTGACCCTGAAGCTAAGATTCAGGACTGCCTAGACCAGCAAGAAAAAGAGCCTTCTTTAAAGTAGTTGCAGAAACCAGCTCCTCACATTATTCTCGATGATTCCTGCCTTCTGGTGTCCACCCCCTTGTCTAATCCCTTCACCTGGAGTGTGGGCTGTACCTGATGACTTGCTTCTAACAAAACACAGCAAAGGGATGGCGTGTCACTTCTGAGAATAGATTACGAAAGAGCAGGCTTTTTGCTCCCATTCTTTCTTTGGTTTTTCTTGCTTTCTCTCTGATGAAACAAGAGGCCATGTTGTGATCTGCTCTGTGTAGAGGCCCATGTGGCAAGGAATGGAGAGCGGCCACTAGCCAGCTGCCTTGTTGTGAGTAACACCCTTGCGTGGCAAGGAATTGATGCTTCTGGTCAACAGTCAGCCAGGACCTGAGGCCTGCCCACAGCTGTAGGAGGGGGCTTGGGAGAACATCTCCCCTTGGTCGAGCTTCGAGATGACTACAGTCTTGTCTGACGACTTGATTGCAGCCTCTTGAGCGACTCTGAGCCAAGGAACCCAACTAAGCTGTTACCTGGTTCCAGATCCTCAGAAACTTGTGATAATGACTATGTTAACATTTTAAGCCACAAAGTTTTGGGATGATTTGTTATGCAGCAATAGATAGTAATACTGAAGACCCAATATCATCTGAAAATGTAGGGGAATTAGGAAAACATTATTTAGAAGTTAAACCTATTAAAACAATTTGATTTTCAAAATCATGTGCATAGTAAAAGTAAATAAAAAATTAAATAAATAACACCAGTAAGTCTTGGTCTAGTAACTAAGATATTCTCAAACTTTGACCTTCAAAGAAATATGTTTGATCTTCCAGAGAATGAGGGTTGTTCCGGCACAATACAAAAATACTGTCTCCTCGAGAATTGGGAAGTAAAATACCTGAGGCAAACATTGTTATATAGGCCAAAATTTAAAGGCTTCAACCAATTTCCTGTAACTGTGATGAAAAAGAAGAGGAACCTCATTTTTATGAATATTATAGAGCTATACTGTCCAATACAGAATCCGCTAGCCATATGTGATTATTCATAGATAAGTTAAAATTTATAATTGAATAAAATGTAAAATTCAGTTCCTCAGTCGTACTAGCCACATTTCTAGTGCTCAAAAGCCTCCATAGACAGTGGCCACAAAATCAGACAGTGCCAATATAGAGCATTTCCAAAATCGCAGAAGATTCTGTTGGCCAGTCCTACTGTAAAGTGTTTTCATGATTCCTAATACCAATGCTTATGAAGTTTGTTTCACTGTTGTTCTCTTCAGGAACAGTTAAACCAGTGTAAAATGTCCAGTGTTCCTGGCTACTCTGGAGGTATCAGCAGCTCAGTCAAACTGAAGGTATTCTGAACACATTGCAGAGCATCTAAACTGAGTGGGGAGAATTTATATTCTAAAAAACATTGGAAGGCTGGGACCATAAAGGACTACCAAAGACTCAGTCTTAAGGTGAGCCAGTGGGAATCACCACTTCTGATACCAGCTCCCAAACATAGGCCAACTCATATTATCAATCAGGGCTTTACTTTCCATATTTATCAAATGAGAGCAAAGGGCCAATGATCTCTCAAGTTCCTTCAAGCTTTAAAACTCAATAACTATATATATTGCTCTAATGAAAAAGCTGTCACCTGTGCAAATTATTTGGTGACTCACAGATGCAGGTTAGGAGTCCTACACCTGGTGTAAAACTGCCTCCTTGGGGCACCTGGGTGACTCAGTCTGTTAAGCGTCTGACTCTTAATCTCGCCTCAAGTCATGATCTCATGGTTCATGAGTTCGAGCCCCGTGTCGAGCTCTGTGCTGACAGTGTGGAGCCTGCTTGAGATTCCCTTTCCCTCTCTCTCTCTACCCCTGCCTGACTTGTGCTTACACTCTTACTCTCTCAAAATAAATAAACTTAAAAAAACAAAAAACCTCCTCCTTCAGGTTTCCTCCAACATCTGGCCTCCTCTCTTCTTCCTGGATGATATCAGAGCCCAGAAAGGAGAAGCGGGGAGGGAGTATGATTGCACCTTGGGAGTTCAGCCACCTTCCTCTAAAGATCAGGCCATTCCTAACTCCTAGGCACCTTGTATATCCCTCGGTGGGTCCCGTAGGGCTGTGGGAATTTCTTTCACATCATGTGTCTGCCACAGGGAGGCAGGACTGGTGGTCTCTCAGTGCTTTCTCTTTCTAAGGATATTTCACCACCATTTCCACTGCCCCAGGGGTTACTTCATGTTGTGGGCCAAGATGCTTGAGGTTTTCCTGAGCTACTGTGTCCTGGAAGGCAAGAAATAAGTCCTTGTGCTTTGGATTCTCTCAAATTTATCTGTTCATTCCAAGTACTTCCTACTTCCTGTGGGCTCTTGGATCTTAAGGTTTGCCTGGGGGTGGGGGGTGGAAGAGGGAGCTCCCACACTGACAGATGACCTCTTGCCCTTCACCTCACTGCTACTTCATGTTTAACCCCAATGGGTTTCCACCTTACCCTGCCTCCCTACACTGTTTAGCAAACTTTTTCCTCTCAGGCCCTTAAAGAATTCTGAAAAACTTCCATATTTTTATGTTGACATCTGAACATTTTTATCTCCATTTAATAGTTACAAAAGATGTTGTCTCTGATGTATTTTCTGTTGTATGTATGCTCTAAATATATTTTTGTTAAAACCTTAGGACATTAAGTTTTGCTCATTCAACGTATGGAAAATAACCACACAGAACCTAACCCGCAAAATCAGTTTTTGTTATCTATCCAGTCAGCCAAATCCGCCATGCTTTCTGTCAGGACAAGTCTAGATTTTATTTCTCAGTTTAAGTCAGTGTTTCAGTGTAAGTCCTCATGACAACCACATCACTTCTGAATTCTAGTATGTAAAAACAAAGATAAATAGATGAGGCACTTAGCCGCCATGCATGACGATGCAGCCTGAATGAAATGAGGCCCCCGTGGCCCTCAGTATTTTCCTGGGAGCTCACCCGGTACTGCTCCCAGAGATCCCTTCCTTGGTGGCGTGCATTCTCCAAATGTCCAGTCATTTGGTGACCCAGAGGTTGTGGTACCCTTGGGATTCTGGATAATGAGAGGTATCATTTTCTTTTGTAAAGAAGGAGAATACTTGGAAAAAGCAGGTTAATCTACAAATTCTAAAAGAGGGTTAATTTTAGGAAATAATGCACATGGAAGTGGACCGTTTGGAAAACAGGTCCCTTAAAATTCCCAGTGACCATACACTGACCTTAGCAAATCTTCGTGCACTCCCAGAGATACACACATACCAGTGTGAAGACCGAAGCCATGTGAAGTTCTATGCTCAGACCCCTGAGCTTTGCTCTTTAAACACTGAAAAAGAAAACTTTTTGAATCAGGCAAAACCCTTTTTTCTCTTAACAAAGCCTGGAATTATCTTGCTGTGAACTTAAGAAATTTAGTTTGACACTCTAAGCTGAGTAATGACTTTGTTCTACTTAAGTATTCAGCCTTTCCCTGAAGTAGTCAAACCCATTGATTCAATGAGTGAGGGGGTCATAGGACAGCACCACTTATGGGGAATGAAAATTACTTTGGTTTAATATTTCAAAGGCATCATCTTTCCTTTATCTTTCATTTGGAACAGAGCTTAAATGGACTGAGTTGTTCCAGAGCAGAGCCAAAGGCACGGAGGCAGACGCAGATTTGGAGCTGCTCTGAGGCAGATGCCAAGTTGTGAAGCAGTGGGAGGGGCTGCCCCACATAACCCCCACGCCACTGGGGCCTCTGCCTGTGGAACCCAAGCAAGATGGACTTGCCCTTCTCCCTCGGCTTGCACCAGGTGAGAGTCCAGACCTGTGAGCAAGAGTTTGGCGAGTTCTTGTTTTATGGTTAATGCTGACTCTGGGTACCTGCCGTCAGTTGTGCTGTGTCTGTTTCGCAGCGTCTCACTCGAGGTTTAAAGTCACCCACAACTTTAATTTTCACTAAAAAATTAGAGTGGGTGGAAGTAAAGCAGAAAAGACAGGATCTGTTAACATCATGGGGGAAAAACCCCGAACAAGCCAAGTAACATTCTCATGGCACACTGGGTAGAAAGACCTCCCGCCAGCCCCTCTCAGAGATGGCTGCAATGGTCCCAGCCTCTCTCCAACTTGTGATATGCCCTCTCTCCTCATCTTTCTCTGCAAAGCTCTCCCCCATCCCCATCAGGAGAACACAAATTATTCTCCTTGTCTCATACAGAGCGCTTGAGCATGGGGATACCCCATGGTTTTGGGGGCTTACCACACCCTAGTGCCCCACAGTATTCTGCATTTCTCCCAACTCTATTCCCATCCCAGATGGAATTCTGCTGTCATCAGAATTATCTTGTTATACTTGGAAAGTAGTGAGTTTCCCATTCATTAAGTCTGAGTGAGGGTCTGACAGAATCATCCAGAAGGGATTCCAGCCCTGGCAGTAAAAAGTTGGGGAAGTTGAATTAGGGAAGACTTTACTGTTCCTTCTACATCAAAACTCTTGGATTCTACCCTTGAACTTGAGATATTTTTAAATGAAAATAATATTACTATTGGTTCTAATGATGGAAGTAATAAGTGCACACTGTTTTAAAAAAAGCAGATAATACAAACATAGAAATTGAAAGAATTTACCCATATTTCCTTTACCCAAAGCACTGCCATTTACATGTTGGCGTACATCATTTCAAATTCCAGATTTATACAGTATTATTTATTTACTTACTTTATAAAGATGGATTGAAACCTGCCACTTTATAACCTGTTTTTTCCCCCAGTGAATATAGCTCCACATCAACAGTTATAAACCCACATCATTTAAAAATTTTTTTTTCTTTAATGTTTATTTATTTTTGAGAGAGAGAGACAGAGTGTGAGCAGGGGGTAGGGGGGTCAGAGAGAGAGGGAGACACAGAATCCGAAGCAGGCATCGGGCTCTGACGTGGGGCTCGAACTCACAAACTGTGAATTCATGACCTGAGTCGAAGTTGGCCGCTCAACCAACTGAGCCACCCAGGTGCCCCTAAGCCCACATCATTTTTAATAGCTACCTGGATTTCTGCGGCATACTTAACCAACACCGTATTGTTGGACATTTAGGTTGTTTCCAGTTTTTAGATCATGCAGCAATAAGGGCTCTAGCACTTATGCTAGAGCTCTTAGCTCTAGCACTCATAGCTCTTATGAAGACAGTTTCTAAAGTTTCCCTTGCCTGAAAACTTTTGAAATTAACCACTCTACCACACATTTTATGCTTATGGGAGTCTAATTTTCTTCACTTTCTTAAATCCTTTAAGATGCTGTTGTAAAGCCATTTTAGAAAATGAAAATATTATCAAAACAATATTATGTTGTTGCATCATTAGGTAAAGGCAGCTCTTTAAAAATTTAAAAAAAGGCTTTATTTGCATATGCTCCAATGTAATATACCATGTTAGAAAATATTTCCTGTAATTATTATTGGTAAACCTCATAAGGATAATTTTTATCAATTTGCAACTCATTCTATCACTCCAGGAAAAGTTGGAATAATCTCAATCTCCTACAGGGAAATCCAATTTACATGAAGTTATATGTCCATAAAGAAACAGCTGGACTATGATCCAAATGACTGTAATGAAGCTGATGATATTTAACAGTAAAGTTTTCTGTAATTAAATTGAAGTGAGCTCCAAAAATTCTATCTAGAAAAAATTCTCAGATGCCCTCAAATCTAATGGCAGGATTTCCTCTGCAAAGATAATTTTTTCTGTTAATGTTTCGGGGTTGATTAATCTGAGTTTGTGTATGACCTGGTGACTGTATTAGTTAGATGTACCATTCCGGTTCCAAGTACCAGAAATCAGTTCAGGCTAACTTAAGCTAAAATGAGAAATATGTTATGGGAATACCGAGGTGTCGTGTCAATGGAGTCTTGGGGAGGTTCTGACACAAAGACCTGGAAAGTTGGGCGGCTGCTTTGGCTGGGAGTCAGCACTACCAACCGGCTCCTTGTCTTTGCCTGTGCACTGGCCTCTCCTGAGTCTGTTGCCCCACAACTCAACCTCACTTATCCTTTACATGCCCAGCTCTCTCAAGAAGGAAAGTCAGCTGATTTTTGCACTCTGTCTCGCAATTCCAAATCTATAGAAAAAGGATCTATAGAACGGGGATCAGATGACTCCCCGTTCCTCAACTAGCTGTGGCCCGGAGGCCAGAGCACATCCCACAAGATGGCTGCGGGGGAGGCAGCGGCTGGAGTGGTCACTGTGAGTTGGGAAAATGCTCTGAAGAGGTCCCTCTGAGCATGAAGCTTGAGCGAGAGGTGAGCCCCAGAGATAGTCAAACACCATTAGATTGTAGGAGTTGATTATAAACATGGGAATAGATGAAATGGTTTAGTTAATTTTTAATTGTGTGGAGTAAGGAGGGAAGGACAAGCACAGAATCCTGAAGAATATGACTTGAAAGCTGAACAAAGGAAAGGGAACCATTTCTCCCAAACTAAACCTGACTTGTCAGTGAAGAGAACTCCAGGAATGTGTCAAGAGCTGCCAAAGGCATTTGCTTTTCATTTCTGGAATTTAACAAGTTCACTGTTTGTTTCCCTCAAGGGATTTTCTAGATCCTTTGTCTGCTTCCCTTTCCACCTGGTGTGGGTTTTATAAATTTTCCACCTTGATCAGTAATGACTCAGTTGTGCTTTTTGTTCTGGTATTTCTCCACGCAGGGATGAATCCAGGTTTGAATGGGACCTTGAAGTTCACACAATAGTGGAGGCCATTTTAAGAAAAGAAAATACAAAATTATAAATATAAAATAATACACAGAAGTATTTATTTAGGGGCACCTGGCTGGCTTAGGTGGAGAGTACTACTTTTGATCTTGGGGATGTGGGTTTGAGCCCCACGTTGGGTGTAGAGATTACTTAAAAATAAAATCTTAAAAAATACATTTATTTAGTATGAAAAGAGAAATGATATTACAAATTTTTTAATGTTGACAAATGCCACAGTATCACAAAATCTAGAAATTCACATAATTTTAAAAAATGAACTCCATTAAGGGGCGCCTGTGTGGCTCAGTCAGTTAAGCGACTGACTTTGGCTCAGGTCATGATCTCACAGTTCGAGGGTTCAAGTCCCACATCAGGGTCTGTGCTGACAGCTCAGAGCCCGGAGCCTGCTTTGCATTCTGTGTCTCCCTCTTTCTCTCTCTTTGCTCCTCCCCCACATATGCTGTCTCTGTCTTTCAAAAATAAATAAGATGTTTAAAAAAAAATTAACTCCACAAAGTACCTCTAAAATACTTTTCCCCTAAATTTGTGACTTCATAGTTTTAATCAACGATTCATATGGTAATGATTTTGCAATATCACTTCTTGTAAAGTAAATAGAAAGGTAATTTTCTCTTTCCTCTAGCATAGTTGTTTAAACTTTTAAAAATTGATAGTTTAGAATGGTTTCTTTGAGCCTCACAACCATTACTGATGATATGTCATGCAAATATTTAAGATTATTGTCGAATCTGGGAAAACCGTCAGGCTTCTTTTCCTCTTTGAGCTGTAAAATTTGGAAGAGTTTTCCATAGACTGGCTTCTGGCTCCATACATTTCAAACCTGCTTCTCCACTAAACACATGCATCCAGCGCTGAGCTCTGTGGGGGGCATTTGCATTTCAGTACAGCGCTGGCTCTGGACTTTGTGTGAGGACACCTTGCACAGGAGTTGTCAAGAGCTCAGTGTGGAGGCTGGTCTTGAACAGGCTACTCACTGGGGTGGGAGAGAGACAGGTGAGTGTATGTCTTAAGGTTGGAGAATCTGAAGAGGAGATGGCAGGAAGTTGAGGGAGTTTGTGGTAATGGCTTCAGATTTTACTTAGTTTTTAAATTTATTTTGAGAGACAGAGTGTGCGCATGCACACGAGTGGGGGAGGGGCAGAGAGTGAGGAACAGTGAAATTATGACCTGAGCCAAGATCAAGAGTCAGATGCTTAAGGGAGTCACCTGGGCCCCCAGGTTCAGATTTCACCATGAGACAAAGGTGGCTGCGAGAGAAAGACGTTACGGATAGGGTTGCCAGATTCCAGCAAATCAAAATATAGGACATATTAAATATGGCAAGGGACATACTTACACTAAAAATTATTCATTGCCTATCTGCAATTCAAATTGAACTGGGCATTATGTATTTTATCTCACAATCCTAGGTGGGCCTTTCAAGAGAAAAGTGAGGCTCTGGAATCGTCACTGAGAGACTGAGAGAGCTAACCAAAGATTAGTACAATGAGGGCCCGATTAGAATTAGACACCAGAAACCTCATGATGGTGGTGGTGGGGTATTTCTCTAACGGAGCCCAGAGGCTCAGGTGCATTGGCATTCACGTAGCCTAGGATTACAGAAACAAGGTTTAAAATATATGATAAAAGATGGAATTCAGCTAGGTTTCTCATCTTTTTATGCTTACTATTTGTGCTTTCAATAAAACCAAGGCAGCAGAAATTTTAAAAAGAAAGATGTACTGATTATGGATTGGAATCCAAATCACAGAATATGTTAACATAAGAATATTTTATTCTCCACTTCCCAAACATGCCATAATATATTCACCCAAAGCAATAAATCCCAAGCTGCATGAGCAAATTATAAACAAATGATAGAAGCTGAAGTTTCCTCTCAAAAGAGGCTAAGGAACAGATAATTTAGAAAGAACAGATTTTATTGGAACGTCAATAGTTTTCATGACACAGATACTTAAACTACTCGTTTTCAGCATTCCCATATAAAGAAAATTATAAAAGGTTTTTTGGGTTTTTTTAAAGAAAAGATAATTTGACAGATGGAGTCTTTTTATGGGATCAGTAGAAGTGATAAAATTGAATAAATTACCAAGATTTTATCTCCATTTCTGTAATTCTCCCTAAAGATTTAGAGGTGGCAGATTGAATCAACTGGGAAATAAATTTGCATGTTTATAACATGTCTAAAACAGGAATTAAAGACAAAAACTTCTCACTTGTTTTCAAGAGTGGTTTGTCTTGAGGAAACTTGCTCTTATGAGATTACATGTTTCCTAACCCAGTATCAACGTTCATCAAATGAAAATGTATTACCGAAGATATGCAAACAGAGGTTTGGTGAACAGTGTACTGTCTATTATTACCATTCATGTTAAAGAACAAATAAAAATAATTATAAACCAAAAACATAGTTTAGTTTAATGAACTAAATTCTAGATAATTTTAATTTTTAATTATTTATTTATTTATTTATTTTTGAGAAAGAGAGAGAGAGAGAGTAGGGGAAAGGGGCAGAGGGAGAGAGAGAGAAAAATCCAAGTAGGTTCCATGCTTAGCTCAGAGCAGGGCTGGATCCCATGATCTGAGCTGAAATCAAGAGTCAAGACGCTCAACTGACCGAGCCACCCAGGAACCCCTCTAAGTAATTTTATATGTGAGATGATTTGCTTATGAACAGGCCGGACTAGATTTTGAGTAAAATGGAGCCATAGTATTTTGGTGCACCAGATAGCTAACTTTTATGATCCCTGAGTTATGTGATCACATTACAGAACCAGCAGTTCTGCCTGCCCCGTAAGGAGAAAGTGCTGGGGGTGGGGGATGCTACATGCACAGTGTGTCTTACTCCAAGAAAAGCACCGAGGGACCAGGTGCATCTCGTCCCCCCACAGAATCCCCAGTGGTAACACCTCCAGCAGCAGTGGCTTAGATCAGAAAATGAATGGGACCAGGTGCTGGGATGTACAGTTTGCGTTGAACCAGGGGAGGTGGTATCTGGAGAATCTGTCACTCCCATGCCCCTTACTTGATAGGTGAGAATCCTGATGCTTAGTGAGCAGAAGTGGCTGCTCCAAGCCTCACACACTCACCAAATGAGTGGCAGAACCAGGGCCCCAATGGCCAACGGGGAGTGAGGCAGAGGCTGAAATGTGAAGTCTTAGGGAGCAGAAACATCTCTGAGGGCCTAGTCCCAAGTCCTACTTCAGTCGGCACTCTCATTTTCCACTGGTTTTTGGCATTTTCTAATTCAGGATTTACATAAGGAATATTCTCTGTGTTCTGTAATTTTTTTTTCTTTTTTGCTTGAATTTGTTCCACAATAACAGCTTTCTAGATGTATCAATGGGTACTTTATTTATGTACCCATTGATAAGAAAAATATGTGGTAGGCAAGAAATCATGTGGAATGGATTCATCAGTTTTTTTAAAAAGCAGAAAATCAACTCCTGCTTCCTGGTATATTTTTGGCCGCTTCCTCCTCTTCCCCATTTGCAAGTGTTTGCCTTTGTTCTTGTATTCAATTAATTTTGTCATGTAAACGGTAAGCAAATCATAACATTTAGGGTTCTTTGCTTTTGTATTTAATTGTACTGCAGTGTGTTTGAAGCAGAACCCCTCTCATCTCCAGCTCAATCTATGGTGGGTTAAAAAAAAAAAAAAAGCATGTTAGAATTCATTTTCCTACTGGGTGTTTTCCCTCTTTGTGTAGGATTCTAATTCCAAATTAGTGTGGTTGCTATGTGTGGAAGGGAGACGTGTCAAGAGAATGTGGCCCCAGGGAAATAAGAAATTGGAAAGAGGTTGGTGCTTCCAAACTTTGGTGCATCTTCCTTTGAGGAAACACTAAGATATTATTTGGATAAAAGATGGCCCTAGAACAAACATGACGTTGACTTGGCTGGGGAGAGAAGCCGAGAAAGCTTGTAACTACAGTTCTCTTTTCCCTCTTCTGCCAAGAGCAGAGCATATCTGCTGGCCCATCTCACCTGGCTCCAGACACATCCCACACTCACTGGAGACCTCCCCGTCTGTGCTCGGCCTGCCCCGCGAGTGTTTGTGACAGCAGGGGAACTTCACTTCTTCTCTGATTGAGTGTGTGAGGCCTTGGAGGTAGACTGGGCGTAAACCTCAGCACTGTTGCTTACCGGCTGTGTCACCTGGGGGAAATCGCTTGGCTCTTCTTCGCCTCAGTTTCCACAATTGTAAAACTAGGATATTAATTAGTAACTTGGAGAATTGCTCTGAAATTAAAGATGTAAAGCACTTAGCAGTGTCTGTCGTAGCAAAGGCACCGACTCTGTGCAGCCTGCTCTCTGTCCTTCCTCCCTGACCCCCCTATTGCACTGCTGCAGTTCTGGCCAGGTTCTGAGAGCAGCCTCTCAGTTTCCAGTCCTACCCCAGCCTTTCTCCAAATCTAGGATCACATGATATTGCCTGCCTAAAGTTTTACACGCATCCCTTTGCTAGAAATCCTATGGATAGGCTTTGTTTTCTTGGCCCTCTATACCTTCTCCACTGCATTCTGACCTAGTGATCCCATCTGTAATTGTGCCTCATCTATAGGGAAGACTCTCAAATCCTTCTCCTACTCTGACCCTTCAGACCAGTGTTTGCCCTCACCATTCCTAGATCTGACCTGCTCAGAGGATACCATATTATTTGCAATTAGCCACTTTGCAGACACGGCCTGTGAATGCATATTAACATCATCTGTTTTTTGAGCTTATAGTATATCCATGTCCCTGCACCAGAATACAACACAGGAGGGAAAAGATGTGGTTCCTGCCCTCAGGGACTCCTGGGTCAAAGAGGGTTCTGGTGCCAGGTACGTGCATGGCATCTCTATAAACGGGTGTCACTGGAAATAGAAAGTTATTTCCATGTAAACACTACATCATGTCCTTTAATGCTGTCAGTGGAGCCAAGAATGAACCATTGGCAGTTCTACCAAGTGGGAGAGGATAAAGGAAAGGAAGGAAAGAAGGAAGGTTGGAAGGAAGAAAGACTTAAGAACAGAAAAAGAGGGAGAAACCACAAAGGAAGAGAAAGTGGGTGTATATACGATACACCACAGACAACGTCCGAATCTTGGTATTCTTGGTAAAGGTGGAAATGTCACCGAGTTGAACTCCCGTCGAATGCTTCAGTTTCCCCTAGCATCTCCTCCCAGCTGTGTTATACTTCTGCCTGAAAAATTCCAAGGCCAGCAACTCACTGATGAATACCCCTGGAGCCCAGTCCGTGCCGGACAGTGATAACTGTTAGAATGTTCGTCTAATTATACGTAGAATCTAAAATTGCTTCCTATGGTTTTTTACCCCATTGATTTTGGTTCCCCTCTGGGGCCTTAAAGCTAACCCACACTTCTTTCTGTGGCCTTCGAAACCTTTGTGATTTGGGTCCTGTCTAGCTCTTGCACTTCTTGTATATCATGTTTGCTGCGGCTCTTTTCAGTTCCTCCAACACACTAAGCACATTCCTTCCTGAGAGCCTCCTGACAAGGGCTCCTGTCTCCTGCTCTTTGCATGAAACACCTGCACAAATAGATGCACGTGAGGTCTTTTAGGTGTCAGCTCCAGTGCCACCTTTTGAGAGGACCCTGCCCGCACTGCCGTAGCTAAAATAGCACAATCTTAGAAGGCTAAATTTGGTGATATTAAAAAAAAAAAAATCTGATGGCAGAGCTCCTATATGCCCTATGTGAATCAAAAGACCAATAAAAAACTGGGAAAAATATTTGCATATTACATGTTACAGTGATAATTTCCCTAAAATAGAGAGCATTTCTACAATTCAGTAAGAAAAAGACCAGTTGGGGGTGGCTCCGTCGGCTGAGCATCTGACTTCAGCTCGGGTCATGGTCTCATGGTTCCTGAGTTTGAGCCACATGTTGGGCTCTGTGCTGACAGCTCGGAGCCTGGAGCCTGCTTCAGATTCTGTATGTCCCTCTCTGCCCTTCCCCCACTTGTGCTCTGTCTCTCCCCCCCGACCCCCCAAAATGAATAAGCATTAAAAAAATTGAAAAAAAGAAAAAGGCCAATTAGGTTATTGGTCTACTGTAAAAAAAAAAAAAAAGAAAGAAAACAGGCAAAAGATAGGAACAGTTCAAATAAAAAACAACCTACATATGCTGCTCAAACACATAAAAAATTACTCAAAAAAAAAAAGAGAGAGAGAGCAAGAGATAGTTTCATCTATCACATTGGCAAAGATAAATAAATAATAGTATTACACCAGCAAGGCTATGAGAAACAGGTACCCTCGTATGCTGCTGGTAACAGTGTAAACTGGAACAGCTTTTATAAAGGTAATTTCATAATATTTATCAAAATTACAAATACACAAATGCTTCTTTCACCCAGTGATTTTTGCTTTTAGAAATTTGCCCTACAGATATGTTCTCAAATGTGGGAATTGATGTATGTACAAATGTACTCATGGCAACGCTTTATATAATAATAAGAGGCTGGAAACAATATATGGATCTATCAATAGGGGAATGGATAAATAAATTATGGTGCATCCTTACAATAAAATAGTATGCAGTTATTAAAAAGAATGAGGCAGATCTGTTTGTGGCACTGGAGTGCTTTGGGTATATTTTATATTAGCTTACAGGCATTTTATATCTGCTTTTTTTTTTTTTTTTTTTTTTTTTTTTTTTTTTTTTTAAGGATAGCCTCTAAAATTGTATCAGCTTCAGGCCCCACAAAATCTGGATGTGCTCCTGGTCCCAACACAGTTGGTTGACAAACACCCTCCTGTGAGTAACAGAGGTTCATTCTATAGTGATGAGGAAGAGGAGGATATGGGCGTGGGAGCGGGGGCCATGGTGGACATGGTTGGATCAAAATGGCGAGGTTGAAAAAGTTTCACAGGTGATTCTGATATGCTTCCTCCTTTGCAAATGCACCACTGCTGTGTGTTCAACCCACAGGTCCCCAATCCTGCCCGGCCACCCGCGCTTCTCCTATAAGGCTCTGAAACCACACTCACTCTCAGATGAAGACTAACCTTGCAGTTAAAGCCCAGGTAGCTCTATTTCATGGCACCTCCCTGCCTTGGTCAGCCTAGTTCTCTAGGCCCTTGAGGTGCCCCAAGAAGCCAGACCAGAGTTGTTTCCTCTCTCTGGCTTTTTTCATTTCTAATTTGAATGAAACACCACTACTGTTCACCGCGTGTTTATCAAAAGGGTGGCAAGAACTGAAGTTCCCAGATCATTCTCTAAGCCACTCAATCTTCTTGGAAGCAAGCAGCCTCTAAACAGTTCTTGTCTTTTTAAAATCACCTGGGTATTCCCTTTCTTTTTTTTTTTTTAATTATTTTTTTTAAGGTTTATTTTTTGAGAGAGACAGAGCATGAGCTGGGAAGGGGGCAGAGAGAGAGGGGGAGTCACAGATTCCGAAGCAGGCTCCAGGCTCCGAGCTTTCAGCACGGAGCCCGATGCAGGGATCGAACCCACGAACCATGAGATCATGGCCTAACCCCAAGTCGGCCGCCTAACCGACTGAGCTACCCAGGGGCCCCTGGGTATTCCCTTTGTGTCTCTTTTTGCCTGTTATCAGATAAAGCACACTGCTGCTGGGGAGGTTTGGAGAATTTTGAGGAGGGTGGGGAGTAAATGGGGCTGGCAGGAAAGATTACAGTGTCATAAATCAAGAAGTGAGGTTACTTGGGTTTTTTTTTTTAAATCACAATTTTTTTTTTTAAAAAGTAAGTGAGGCATAGAACTTTGAAAAATGGAGGGACACTTAGAAGTAGCTCTACCATATTTGGTCAGACATGATTCCATTTACTTTCCTAAATTTTTCCCCCTCCCTCCCTTCCTTTCTTTGAATGAATAAAATTGGCTAAAAATAAAGATTTCCTTTTTTGGTTATTAATATTATTTTGGGGGTACGTCCCAGGCTCTGTGTTCATCTGCTTTGCCTTCAGACGCAGAAGACAAAGGCATCTTCAGGCAGTACCCAGCTGAAGATCTCAACGCAAATCCACAAAATAATTTGAGGAAAGCAATTTAGTTTTTAAAAATTGAATTGAACCTTGACTACAGTTGTGTTGAGAATGAACACGTGAGTTAGGGCAGTAACCAGCCACTCTGGGACAGTCCAGGAAGTTTTGTCAAACACAGCCCACTCTCCTTCCCTTGCCAGTAGGAGCCAACTCAGAAGAAGGCAGACACCAGAGAGGACCCAGGCGGCTGCCAGAGGTGCAGCAGAGTCGGGGCTCTCAAAGAGGCCACACCGCTGTGGATCACACTAAAGAGAGGCAGGCCTGCTTTGGATAAAGTCTCAGCTCTTGAGCAGTGAAGCCCAGGCAGGCAGGCACATCGGCATAACCCCAGAAGACTCCATGCCCTGTGATAAGGACCAGAGAGGGGGTCACAGCACCAGAACCCTGCCATTAAGCTCCCAGGGTTCCCACCAGCTTGCCACCAGGAGAAGCTGGAGAGTGACACGAACATCTACAGTGTGTTTCTTATGGCTCAGGCAGCTGGCAGAGGCCCTGGGGGGCTTCCAAGGCATCTGGGAGCTAAATGGGATACCAGAGTTCCAGAGGTTCCTGTGAAGGCCCGAAACGGGCAGAAGAACATCAAAGGCTTCTCAAGTAAGATGATTAATCAAATGGGATGTCTGAAAAGGTGCCTTTTCCTGATAAGAGCTAGACACTGGCGAGGACACCTCAAGCTCTTTGAAGAGAAAAATAAGCCCACGTTGTTGTGGGAAGCTATGGAAGGATTGGCTTTTCGGCACACTTGATACCTACTGTTCCCACGCAAGTCTGAGCTTCCCAGACTCACCACAACCGCTGTCAAAGCCTCTACCTGGTCTCTGCTATATCCAGCCTCCCCCCCACATTCTCTGCACAGCTGCCATAGTCCTCTTTTAAAGAGGGAAAGTGAGGGGCGCCCGCGGGGCTCAGTTGGTTGAGCGTCCCACTCTTGTTTTCAGCTCAGGTCATAATCTCACGGGTTTTGGGTTCGAGCCCCACATTGGGCTCTGCGCCGCCAGCTTGGAGCCTGCTTGGGGTCCTCTCCCTTTCTCTCTGCCCCACCCCTGCTAGTGTATGCTCTCTCTCTCAAAATAAATAAACATTTGACACAAATAATAAAAAGGGAGGATGCAATCGTGCTCCCTCCGCAACTGAAAAGTCTCTACCAGCTCTCGATCTTATTTCGTAAATTAAAAAAAAAATCTGTGGGTCGGCAAACGTTTTCTGTAGTGGGCGACTCAGTATTTTGGGTGTTGTCTGACCTGATATCTACTGTGCAGTGATGGGCTGTGCTAGGGTGAAAAAAAACAGCTTGCCTAAGGGAAAAAAGCTGTCCTGCAAATGTGGAGGTAGACGCTTCCACCAAGAACGGGTACGCCGCGTTTCAGTAAAACTGTATTTGGCCCACAGGCTGTATGCACCAAGTTCTGAGAGTCTCTGTGTTCACTCTCCCTTCTTTCTGGGATACTTTCTCCTAAGATTTTTGCATAGATGGCTCTAAGTGGTAGCTAACTCACTAAACAGATTAAAAGTATGCTCGGAGACTCAGCAAAAACAACAAACAAACAAACAAAAAAAGAGCCCTAAAAATGAGAAAATATTTTGGAATGAATTTGATTTTAGATATTTCCCCCAAAGTATTCAAGTAGTTGTATTGAGGGTGGGGGGTAGAGAGATCGGGGCTTTGTTGACACTCTTTCCACTTATTTTAAGACTTGGTTGGCTTTTTAGAGTTTTCATGAACTGGAGAGTGGGAAGGAGAGAGACATCCTAATTTTGACGTGTTCAAGTCTCGGTGTGGCCCTGCTCATGGGGTGTTCTTAGGGAAGGTTTCTTCGACCAGTGACTTGAAGGTGCCCCTCTGCCACCCATCACATTCTGCTGTTACATTTTCCCATTGCACTTAATCACTACCTGAAATTGTTGTGTTTTGGTTTTTTTCTGTTTGTTTGTTTTTTTGAGTGAGCACAAGTCGGGGAGGGGCAGAGAGAGAGAGGGAGACACAGAATCTGAAACAGGCTCCAGGCTCTGAGTTGTCAGCACAGAGCCCGACGCGGGGCTTGAACCCACGAACTGTGAGATCACGACCTGAGCCGAAGTTGGACGCTGAACCAACTGAGCCAGCCAGGAGCTCCTAGACTATTTTTTTTTTCTTTTTTTTGAAATTGTGCTTTTTATGTGCTTCCCCGTTGATTGTCTCCCTTTTGTCGGTAGGCCTCCAAAGCCCAGGAATCCCATCTGTCTTGTACCTCTGTATCCTGCACCTAGTATAGTGTGTGGCAGAGGGAAAACATGCAAGAAAATATTTGTTGACTGACTGACAGACTCAATGAATGAATGCCTACCTGAAGGATAGAAGAATGCAAGAGTAAAAGTGTTTCAAGAATGAGATCGGATCCTAAGTGAAATTCTCTGCTTGACCTTCGTAGAGCCTTAAAAGTGACTCGGAAACCAGGATGGATAACTGGATCAGCTTTAGCTAATGGACTTAAATCAATTTAGGCAAAAGCAAATCTGTCAGCTGAAGAACTTGTACCAAATCAGTTTTGGTAGAACATTTTGCAACTACATCATGGGAAGATTTTTCAGCTCTTTATTTATCTTTTGTCAATTTGGTCTCTTTTCCCAAAATGTTTACTTTTTTCTTTTCACTTCTTAGATTTTAATTAACTTTTGGCTTATTCTCTACAGAAACATAATGTAAACATCCAACAATGAAAAAATTATCGAGAAAATCAGATTTCCTTGAGTTCTACACATGAATTTAGAAACACAGTTAAATATGAAGCACATTCATTCAGTGTATAGCAAGCATCTGATTTGTGTCAGGCACTGTGCTGGGCATCGGAAAATACCACAGTGAACATGTCCCTGCCTTCAGACTTCTGGGAGAAAAGAATGTAAAACAGACCAAAACCAAAAACAAACAAGTCAAGTGTTGATAGTTACTATGAAGGAAATAAACAAGGAGCTGAGATGGGCAGAGCTTACTTTTGTTAGGGTGATAATAAAGGTCTTTGTGAAGAAATAAAATGTAGGAAATGATCAGAAGAAGCTAGCTTTACGTAGGGTAGGGAAAAATGTAGTCCAAGGTGAAGATACCATATATGCACTAACGCTGAGATAGGAGAGCTTAGCTTGTTTCAAGAACTGAAAGAAAAGTGGTGTGGCTGATTCACAGTGAGTGAAGAAGACAAGGCATGATGACAGCCTGGTCCCCGGGGCTTTGTAGGCCATGTTAATGAGTTTGGACTTTAAAAGCAGGGGTTTCCCAAAGGAGAATGATGCCACCTTATTTATGTCTAAGGCAAGTCGAAAAGAAGGGAGGAGACCTGAGAGAAGGCTTCGTAATGCACATGGGAAACAGAGGTGGGCCAGACGGGCCGTGGCGATGGAGATAGGGAGGAGAGGACAGAGTTACAGTTTGGCAGTAGAGGAGTTATTGGTGAATTTGATGCCGGAACTGAGAGTACTAAGCATATCAGTCAGTCTCTAATTGCGAAAACAAATCATTCTAGGTATTTCAAACAGAGGGAATTCAACCTAAGGAATCAGTCACAAATGTTGGAAAGATTTAGAGGAACACAAAGGGAAGGTGTGGTAACCTGGAGGTAAGTAAGCATCTGCAGGAAGTCAGGACCATTCCTAATGCTGGAGGGAAAAGAGGGAGGCGGTGATGGCACCTGACACTGTGGGAAGCCGCTGGTGCCGTTGGACCGGCCACTGCCCCAACCGCTGATGATGTTGCTGAAGCTGCCGAAGGCTATCGGAGCCCCTAGCCGCTGGTCACTGCCACAGCCACTGCCAGAAGCTTTTAACAAAGGGGAGGGTGTCTCCCCATCATTTCATCCAGTTTCCCACCAATGCTTCCCACTGGCAGCATCTAACTTTGCCAGCTGGCAAGAGAGTCTGGGAAGTGCAATTCACAGGATTCCAGTCACCTCCGACAGAGCACCGCACAGAATGGCGGGAACGGTACTTGGCACCAACCGGCCAACGACCAACACATGGAAGAATGAAAGATTTGTTTCATGTAGAAAAAATAATCCCATATCCTTTACAAATACGGATTTATTTTTACAAAAACAATATGTGCCCATTGGAAAAAAATTAGCAATTAAGACAAACAATAGAACATAAAAAAAAAAAACCTTTCATATTCCCACTTAGAAATAATTACTAATAACATCTTGGTCTCAATCTCTTTCTTTTTCTCTCTCAAAAAGGGACTCTTACCCTACCTTCTGTTTTGTAACCTATTGTACTAACTATATGCCATAAACATTTGCTGGACATTTCCTTCGTTCCACCTAGCTCCCAGTGTTGAATATTTATGTTTTACTAACATTTTCCTATTATAAATATATAAAAAAAGGAATTATTGCCTGAAAGCAAATTTGCAATTTAAGAAAACAGTTCACAAAGAATACAGTTGTAACCTCCAACTTGACTATTATGAGATTATTTGCTTAGGTAGATAGAGAAAACTAATTATTTTGAACAGAAGGTAGAATGCCAGGTCTTTCTCTCCCTGCTGGGGAGAAGAAACCAGGACTAAGGGCAGAACTGGAAACGCGTGGTCTGGGGAGGGAGAGGTGCTTAGCCCCACGCTCTACCAAAACTGTGCTTGCCTCATCTGTCTGGTCTCCGTGAGTCAGATTTCTGACAAGGAAGCTGGTACCCTGGGGTGCACAAAAGCGGTGCCACAGAGCTGACGTGTCCTTCAAGAGTAGAGGCTCTTTATTACGGGTGCAGGATGACCATTTCTCTGGGGTTACCTGTTGGAACGTTTCTGAGGACGAGTAGCTGAAAACTGTGACTTGAACTGGTTTTTAAAATGAGAAACTGTGTTATCTCACATTCCCACATAACTAGAAGTCCAGAGGTAGGACGGACTCCCGGAACGGTAAGATAAGCCGCTCAGTGACGTCACCAAGGTCCCAAGTTCTTTCAACACTCTGTTCCACCTTCCTCTGTGTTGGCTCCATCCTGAGGCTGGCTGTCTTCGCGGTGACTAGATGACTGCCAGAGGCCACCGAGGCCGCACGTTTAGCATAGAGAAAAACAGAGAGACATCTCCCTCCAATATAAATTCTTTTCAGTGCAAATACTGCTACACGTTAACATCACCAGGAGCGCTTTATTAATTATTTATTTGTTGCTGTTATTTCATTATGATTAATTAATTGATCTTTATTAATTTATTATTTATTCATTTCTGATGGTGATGGTGATTATGATGTAGTATGTATTTACCTGCTATTTTAATTTTTAAGCTGCTGGATGCCTGGGTCTTATTGCTGGAAATATTAGTTTCCCAGCTGGAGGTAGTTTTTAGGAGCTGCCGAGCGAGTCTAATGTACAACCAGGGCGGAGAACCACTGGATAAGGCTGGTTTAGGTCACCTGCCCACCCCCTGGACTGACCGTTACCAGGGTAATGTCATGAACTGATTGGCTTAGAAAAGTGGATCTCAAAGTGTGACCTAGACCAGCAGAAACAGCCCCTGGGAACCTGTCAGAGATGTAAATTATTGGGCCCCACCCAGACCTGATGCGTCCTGGGAGTGGGGCTCAGTAACCTCTGCTTTAGCCAGCTTGGCAGGTGATTCTGATGGATGCTAAGGTTTGTGGCACACAGCCTTAGAGCAGTCAGGCTCCTTCTGTGGAGCTAGGGAGGAGGTAAATATGTGAACAAAATCAAGGTCTGCGAGAACAGTGAGCCCCAAGTCACTGGAGCCTGTAGCACCCCTTCCTTTCATAGTCAGCCTGGAAGAGCGGGGAGAGGGGGAGGATTAGTGACCTGAACCCCAGAGACCCCTGGTTTTACAGAGATGGTCTCCCAATGGTGCCAGCAAGCCTCAGCCACCACAGTGGGCTGGGAATAGGATGGGAAGAAGGCATGTTCTGTAAGAGCTCAAGTTTCTGTAGGAGCTCAAGGGCTGGAAAGACTGTTTTGGTCTACACTTTCCTGAAAACACTGTGACCTTATTTCAACCACGGTGCAGTTTCAACAGGATCCTGGAAAAGAAAAAGGTCATTAGGTAAAAACACAGGAAATCTGAACACAATAAAGACTTTTGTTAAAAATAATATATCAATATTGGTTCACAAATGGTGACAATGTGCCCATATCTGTACTAAATTAGATATTAGTAGTGGAAGCTGGACATAGGGCACATGAGGACTCTGTATAAATCTTCACGACTTTCCTGTAAATCTACTATTGTCAAATAAAACGTTTTTAAAAAATACGATACATGAAGATGTGAAATTCTAATGAATGAGAACACTTTTGGAAAAGATTTTATAAAATTAAGCATAAAACATTCTTTAAAGTACTCCATGTTAATAGAAACTTGACCCTGCTGTATTTTTATGATCAGTAACATGCTTTTAGCCAGAGCAAATGGTTTTAAAACATTTTCAGCTTAAACAAGAGTTGAACTGGAAAATATTAATGAAGATTCCTGATATTTCTCACTTCCCAGAATCTGCCCACGGCCTGAATTATCAAAGAACAAGTGAGAGAGGCTTAAGCTTGTCCATATGTTAGAACAATTAAGAGCCCATATAGAAAGTCACTTTCATTGCCATCCCTCTAGACCTGGAAAGGAGTAGGTTGGCTTGACTCACAGGGGATGGGACATAATCATATGCATCTTTCTCTAAACCCGATTCATAGCAGTGAGCTGCAACATAAGTTCCCTTCAGGCACTCTCCTCTTGTTTCCCAGCTCCATTTAAATTAAATGCACTTCCTATGTCCTGAGGGGTGAGCCCGGCAACCCGATGGACTGAGGTGAGGCTTCTCACCAAGGACTACTCAACTGCCAGCAACAGACTGTCACTGGATTTATGTGGGATTTCTGGAAACACCGGGTCATAATTGGAATGGAGCAAGGAGCAACTCCTAATTTGTAGTTTGGAAGATTACTCGTAATGTAGGCGACTAATTTATGCTAAGTTTTGCTTATCTCCTTTCTGCACCAACTATCAGTAAGGGAACCAATAATTAAAACTGTCATTGCCGGTGAGAGTGTTATAATTAAGAGTTCTAACAAAAGAGAGTACTTAAGGGCAAAAACATTACTATGCCAAGCAAGTGGCTCAAGATGAGTGTTTCCCCTGATCTTACTCCATTGGAATCTCTCTGATTTTGTTCAGTGTTGTTATCCTCTCTTACTGCATGACTGGGACAAGTTCCTTAGCCTCTCTGTGTCTCATTTTCGTCATCCTCATGATGCAGAAATATACGAGTAGCTGTTGCTCGGCGATGTCATCAGAATTAATAGAAGTAATGTTAACACTTGACCACAGTGCCTGGAATGTGGTAAATGTTGCAAAACTGTTTGATAAATCAACAAATAGCACAGCCCCTGCCCACATTAAAGTCATTCACATGTAATGATCAACCTCTTGAAATGGCATGGCAAAAACACAAAAGAGAATATTTGTAGCAGCTAGGGGAGAGGGAACCTCAGGCATAGCGGGACGCTGAAGGGGCAAGAGAAATGTTGCCAGTCTCTGTCAGAAATTTAAAAAGGATGTGATGGGACTCTCCCGTATTATTGGTGGGAATGTAAAATGGTGCCCCTGCTGTGGAAACCAGTTTGGTGGTTCCTCAAAAAGTCATAGGATTGCCACATGACCCAGCAATTCCAGGGCTACGTGTATATACCCAAAAGAATTGAAAGCAGGCACCCAAATACTTACATATATATGCTTCTAACACCATTACTCAAAATAACCCCACAGTGGAGACAACCCAAATGTCCATGAACTTATGAACGGGTAAACACATGGGGTATATCCATACGTTGGAATATTATTCAGCCCTAGAAAGGCATAAAGTACTGATAACACAGCATAACACGGATGAACCTGGAAAACATGCCAAGGGAAAGAAGTCAGTCACAAAAGATCACATCTTCTATGATTCCACTTATGGGGAATATCCAGATTGAAAACAGATTGATGGTCATCAGGGGCTGGGGGTGGGTGGGAACTGGGGAGTAACTGCTTAGCGAGTACAGGGTTTTCATTTGGAGTGGTGAAAATGTTTTGGCGCTAGAGAGAGGTGGTGGTTTGCACAACATATGACTGTACTAAATGCCACTACATTGTTCACTTTAAAAGAGTAATATGTTTGGTCAATTTTACCTCAATAGAAAACCCCCAAATACAGCCCAGGATGAGAGTGAGTTCTCTCTCTATTCTAGAGAAGACAGAGGTGCTCCAGGCTTCCCCTGCCACCCACTAGAGACTCCTTCCGGGCTGATTGACGTCCAGCCCCTTCGGGCCTTGCTTCTCTCACCTGGGATCCCTTTGAGTTCAAATTCTAAGGCAAAGAAATTCAACGTCCTCCTTTCTCCCTGACTCTGGCACTTGCTTGAAAATGGATGCATCTGTACTGCGGATGTGCCCCGGAAGACGATAGGATTGTAGTTAAATGACAGGGAAATTCATTTGTTTTGGTTAGTAATATGAAAATATTTTAATATTATTATAATGCCACAAATTAATGGATAAATAACTAAAACAAATGTGCTTTAACAATTGGTTTGGAGTTTGCCACGCTGACGCTCGGACTCTGAGCCCGCACGCGGCTCCAGCCTGTCTGCACCCCTCTGTGTAATCACACACTGTGCTTTTTGCCAGTCACAGTATCTCGGGTTCTTTTGCCAAGCGCAGTGCTGGCAGCCCCAAGTTGATCAGGAGGCGTTTGATTGATTAATAGGTGCCCTTGCCGAGCAGGGAGGGTGGCAAGGGATAATATCCTTTTAAACTGCCCACATTTTGCAACCGAATCATCTGGAACAGTTTAAGACTATCAGTCACTATAACCTGTTTATAGACGATTGCTCTAGTTACAACTAGACTCTAAAATTATTGAAACATTATTTGACTGGTAAGCCAAATTTACCCAGGCCTGCGATTTCAAGTCCTGAGTCAACATGTTCATTCCGGGAGATGGGTATGCGATTTTCGGTATTTTGCTGACTGCCGCTTCCTCCATCTGCTACTACAGATTTCTAGTCCTCTATAAATTCCCTCCTAATTATTCCTATGAGCGTCAGGTGTATCTACAAAGAACCCTTAGCTAGGGGCTCCTGGGTGGCTCAGTCGGTTAAGCGTCTGACTTCGGCTCAGGTCATGATCTCGCGGTCCGTGAGTTCGAGCCCCGCGTTGCGGTCTGTGCTGACTGCCTGGAACCTGTTTCAGATTCTGTGTCTCCCTCTCTCTCTGACCCTACCCCGTTCATGCTCTGTCTCTCCCTGTCTCAAAAATAAATATACGTCAAAGAACCCTTAGCTAGAAAAATTTCAGCCAACTACCAAGGATTATCTGTCATTTTTCCTTTTTCTTTCTTTTTTTTTTTTTTTGTTCAGGGATATCTACCCCTAAGGTCAACAACACACCAAACCTGCAAACACTACAAGCCACTGCCTAATAGGGCCCATATTCAAGTCATCTCCGGACACACTTCTCCTGGTTTCCCCATTATCTGTAACGCCCCCGGAGGAGATCACTGAATGGGCCAAAGCAGTTCCTGGCTAAGTGGGGGTTCAAGCAGAAGTGGGAGAAGGGCTTTCCTCCCTTTTGGTATCGCATCTCCATTTCACTCCTTGCCACAAATGAACAGTCCTTCAGCTTTGACTTTAGGTTTCCTGCTCCCAGGATTTGAACATTTACGATGGCTGGATGGGGAGACAAAGCCAAGAGACAGATACCCTGCAGAATGCCTGTCTCCTTCACTGGCCTCAGAGGTTTTTGTTCTGGACCCGGCAGATCTGCCTGACACTCTTACAGTGACTTTATTTTATTTTATTTTTTATTTTTTTAAATTTACATCCAAATTAGTTAGCATATAGTACAACAATGATTTCAGGAGTAGATTCCTTAGTGCCCCTTACCCATTTATCCCACCCCCACCCACAACCCCTCCAGTAACCCTCTGTTCTCCATATTTATGAGTCTCTTCTGTTTTGTCCCCCTCCCTCTTTTTATATTATTTTTGTTTCTGTTCCCTTATGTTTATCTGTTTTGTCTCTTAAAGTCCTCATATGAGTGAAGTCATATGAAATTTGTCTTAGGCTGACTAATTTCATTTAGCATAATACCCTCCAGTTCCATCCACGTAGTTGGAAATGTCAAGATTTCATTTTTTTTTTTGATTGCCGAGTAATACTCCATTGTATATATATACCACATCTTCTTTATCCATTCATCCATCGATGGACACTTGGGCTCTTCCCATACTTTGGCTATTGTGGACAGTGCTGCTATAAACATGGGGGTGCATGTGTCCCTTCGAAACAGCACGCCTGTATCCCTTGGATAAATGCCTAGTAGTGCAATTGCTGGGTGTAGGCTAGTTCTATTTTTAGTTTTTTGAGGAACCTCCATACTGTTTTCCAGAGTGCCTGCACCAGCTTGCATTCCCATTACAGTGACTTTTCTTTGGGCAGGTTCCCCCAGGTCCTCAAGCCAATAGACCCCTCCTGCAGCCTTTCAGACAAGTCCAGACGTGCCCTGGACCCTCGTGGAGGTTGCCATGGCTAAGGGTTGCACACCAGATTCCCAGTCACTGTTATTAGGCACCTTTAGGTGCTAGGGGCTGGGGTCCAGGATGATGGGCTCCTGTCATTACGGAGCTGCTGTGGAAATTTGCACAACAGCTCCTTAAGGCTGGCCAAGTCAAGCCTTTACCCCAGTTGGTGCAGCTCCTGTTGAAAGATCATGCTGACAGTGCCAACAGTAACTATCCTGGCAGGGAACCTCCTCTCAGTAAAACAGAAGTTTTACCAAGGTTTCTTATGGACCGCTCCTCCTGAACATTCCTCCGGTTCTTAGGCCACCAGGCGCTCTGTCTGCTTCTTTCCACCATGTAGCAGCGGTGTCTTTTCCTATCCTACTCTTTGTTCTTGGCCTGGATTTCCCTCTGTTGCTCCCTTGCATATCTTACCTCTAGCATGCAGAGAGGAGAGGGGTGTACAAAAAAGATGCAGAGGATTGTGTACAACATACACAATACCTGTAAAGCCTGTACATTCTTTTGTTCAACTTAAATGAAGAAACTGAATGCAATCCAATGTAAAATTTAAAATATGGAAATGACTTTGCATGCAATTTATGGATCTCTTTCCCCTGATTCTGATCTCTGGTGTTTGGCAGGAAACAGAATGAAAAATCCATAAAGCAGTCAGCTTACCTTTGGGTAACTAAAAAGTCTTCCAGGTGGTGTCCGTCCCTTCTGTGTAGGTGTAGATTCTTGTAGAAAAAGTGAGATTGGGGGCGCCTGGGTGGCTCAGTCGGTAAAGCGGCCGACTTCGGCTCAGGTCATGATCTCGCGGTCCGTGAGTTCGAGCCCCGCGTCGGGCTCTGTGCTGACAGCTTAGAGCCTGGAGCCTGTTTCAGATGCTGTGTCTCCCTCTCTCTGACCCTCCCCCGTTCATGCTCTGTCTCTCTCTGTCTCAAAAATAAATAAACGTTAAAAAAAAATTAAAAAAAAAAAAGTGAGATTGGAAACCTAAAATTTAGTCTATTTTTGAGGGGATTTACCTATAGGGCTGTTACATGAGCATGTGATTGATTCTGAAGGCAGGCTTTCAGAGCATCCTATTTCAGTAAGAAGCTTTAAAGAGAAGTTGATGGAAACATCCAGCAAAGCAAAACACAGCATTTTCAGGGTTCAATCAGATAATACCCAGCATTTTTTCATTGTGCACATCCACTCCTCCCCGCCCCCCTCCCCGTTGAGAGAGCACAGGGCTTTGCACATAGTAGGGGTTAGGGAAACGTTTGTTAATTTTAGTTAAAACTGGATTTCTCCCAGTCTCTCAGTGGCTGGAGCCTCCTGACGTCGGCCAAACAGCAGAGGAAAGGGGAATTAGGAAAGGCACCAGCAAAGCTGTAAGGAGGTCACTGTTTAATATACATATTTGTTCGTGGGTTTGTTGTTCTGTTCAAGGGGTGACTAGCCCAGAACGTGGCAGTAAACTGTGCTAATTTCATTTACATTTTAAGAGTTGGGATCTAAGTTTGTTATGGGATTTTATGCAAAACATATGCAAATCGATAGCATTCTAAAAATTCCCTGTGTTCTCCAGCCCCTCCCTGAGTCACAAACAAGTGAGGCTGGCGCCGGGCAGTGGTAGACGAGGAGTGGGTGACTGGCCCGGGGAAGGGCTGTCCCAGAGGCGGTCCCGGGGCGGGGCCTGGGCGGGGCCGGTGACGCGCCTAGTCGGCCGGCTTGGGGGCTGGACCTCAGCCTCTCCCCGCCTGGGGCCGCGGCCGCACCGGGGGTGGCTCCGCATCTCCAAAAGGGGCCCTCCGACTCTTCGCTGGGCCAGTCCGGCGCTGGGTCGTGGAACCCCGCGCAACTCCCGCTGGTTTTTGAAGGGATCTCTCCTCCAGAGTTTCGAGCAACTTTCCCCTCTGCCTGGCGCGGCGGTGGCTCGGGGACCGTGGCCGCCGCAGGTAGCTGAACCCCGAGCCACGCTCCCCGAGCCTCGGCTGCGCGGGCGCTTAGGTCGCTCCGGGTCTCAGTGCACGCTGGGGATCCCCGAGCTCTGTTCTGCGGGCGAGATGCCCCTGGGACACATCATGAGGCTGGACCTGGAGAAGATCGCACTGGAGTACATCGTGCCCTGTCTGCACGAGGTCGGCTTCTGTTACCTGGACAACTTCCTGGGCGAAGTGGTGGGCGACTGCGTCCTGGAGCGCGTCAAGCAGCTGCACTGCAACGGGGCCCTGCGGGACGGCCAGTTGGCGGGGCCCCGCGCCGGCGTCTCCAAGCGGCACCTGCGGGGAGACCAAATCACGTGGATCGGGGGCAATGAGGAGGGCTGCGAGGCCATCAGCTTCCTCCTGTCCCTCATTGACAGGCTTGTCCTGTACTGCGGGAGCCGGCTGGGCAAATACTACGTCAAGGAAAGGTCCAAGGTAGGACGCGCGCGGGCTCCCCGCCACCGCTGTAGCCCGCGGGGACCCGGGACATTCGGAGCCCGTTGTCTGTTGCCTTCGCGAGGCTGCAAGTGAACTTTAGTTTTTAACCAAGAAGCGAGAAGTCTGGTTCCCCCTCCCCCACACCTCCTCGGAGCGAAAAATCTATGCTGAGGACTCAGGTGTATAATTCCGATGACCTGCTGTTCACTGAAATAATGGGTCTGGTGGGTCGTACAAACCGGATAAGCTGTGGGATTTTGGTCTGATTTTAATACATGGGGGTTCTCAAAGGTCCAGATGGGGGTCAGGATATTAGGAACATTGTGTATGATCTGAGACAGGTGTGAGTTACTGATATTCTATGTCCACTCTAAAGTCACCTAGTATTGTACTTCACCCCGTTCAGAGGGTATTCTGCAAAAGCTCTCTTAAAGAATTCTGGAGCCGGTTGTGATTTTGCAATGTAGCCTTTCGTTTGTGGAGTTTGGCAGGTGTGATAAAAGTCTGACCTGGGAAAGAGGAAAGCTCCTCTTCACTTTTGAGTGCTGCCCTTGGCTTATTGCACCCAGGACACTATTGGATCATCTCGTTGGCTGGGAAAAGTCTCTTGGTCCTGAGCCCTACACCACCACCTTCCCTTTCCCAACTATCAATCGATGGAGAAATCCACTCAGAACTAATTAAGAGATGGGGAGAGGTAGTCAAGTACCTCTGGAAAGAAACCATGTTTTTGTTCACACCACCCAAAGTGACTCCCTGGGTGGTAATTTATCTTGGAAACATTTGCAGGTAGATTGGCAGAAATAGGGAACGTGTAGCACCATGATATTGGTCCATGCACATAACTTTGGGGTAGTCCCATCTACTCAGTCTTTTCTACAAATGATAATGCGGCCATTTTCCGGTGGCAGTTCTGAGTGATTTGCACTTGAATTTGCGGACTGGTCAAGGGGCACTCAGAACTGTGGAAAACTTCACTATAACACAGAGAGGCAAAGCATGCTAGCACCGGAAGGAAGGTGCACCATTCTTTAACAATATATGCAGTATAATCTCAGTTTAAGGTTAACCTTTTGATGAAACATACCCTTATTGTCACATTTGTCTCATAGGTGTCGGGGACACTGCTAATATAGGGCAAGTGGTGAAGACTGGAAATGTGTAGAAACGAAGGGGTTGGAGTGGGGGGAACAGAGTAGGGGAGAAGAAGATTGCTGTATGCCTGTCAAGCCAGGAGGACATGAATAGGATGTGTGAACCCACAGTTGTTAATCGGACGCAAATAAAGTAAATGTTAGGAGAAAATGCTGCTTTCTAAATTTTATTTTGATTTGGGGAAAATCCAGAGTTACCTGGACTGTATAGAAGATTGACGTTCAAGTGTTTTCTTTACTCTTCATCTGTCGTTTGGGTGTGTGTTAGAAAGCTGTTTGTCTTGGTTAGCTTTGTTTTTGCAGTGACTGACCTTGCTTACCGGGCTGGGAATGGGGAGGGGGGAAGGGCTAGCCTCAATGTCACAGAAGTGCTTGTTGCTTTAATCTGGAAGAGCAGATGGCTTCTTATCTGTTTTAAAGTTTCATTTAAACTCAGGTGCTAAGAGTTTTACCTCCAGCATTCTAGGAACATACTGTGTTCTGAGGGAGGTCAGAATTAATTGGTAGAAAGACATCACTAACATATTTCAGAGTTAAGTATTTGTATTTGGCTTTGATTTGAAGGACAGTGGTTGGGTTTTGGGCTAGATTTCAGGCAAACTGAAGGAAAACCACTCTGTACATCTGGATAAGGAAAAAGAAAGATCTCGAGATAAGATTCTTTAGTTATAGATTATCTTCTGGGTAGAACAAGTAACTCCTCAGTTAACCCTTTCAGAAGGTGACTGTGAATTGAAAGGAGAAATTCATCTTTTGTCCATACCTAGATTTCCAGCTTTTCTTTGGTTGTCGTGGCACAAAACTCTTCATTCCTGTCCTTTAGAAAAATCACCTCTAGACTGGGATACTCCCTGGTCAACTGGAGCCCAATATAAACCAGGCTTGAGCAAATTTTATTAGAGTCAAAAATAAAAAAGTTTGATTTGCTTGTATAAAGAATTCTCCTTAGCTTTGTGGCCTTGGGTCTCTTGTTTGATGTCCATTATTAAAGCATGGTAGAAAAACAGTCCATTAATACATGATTTATATTAGTTTCAAGTTAGTTTAACTTTCTTCTCTTCCCTCAACCGAGTGCCTTACTCTGTGCCATTTCCCAGATTAGCGATACAGACCCAGTTTCCTGCTGCATCCTCCAAGCAGGTTTTCAGTAGAAACTAAATTTTTTAAAGGCACAGTTTGTACAGTTATTTTCAACATTTATTTGTAACTTTTTATTAAGGAAAATTTCAAACATGTGTATAATGTGGAGAGGTTAGTATAATGAATTATGCTCCTAGGACCCATTTTCAACAGTTGCCAATTTATACATTTATTTTACACCAATTTCTTTTAGATATTTCTTGGGGCTTGTCTGTTAACCCATTCATCCTAATTAAATACTTTTTTTCCCCTGGACTTTTAAAGGTCATTGAATAATGCAAGAATGCCCTTTATCTCAATGAAGCAAAAGCAAAGGCATTGGGAGTAAAATAGAGGTATATATATTGGACCTAAAATTGGAATTGTGGAAGAGTATGGAAAGAAATACTGAAAGGTTCCCCCTCCCTGCCAAAAAAGTTGTCACCAGTCAGAGTTTTTCTTCCTCCAGTTTGTTGGAGAAAAATCCAAGGGTGCTGGAGACCCTCTGGGGAAGCGGGTTTCCTAAAATGTGCAGCAGCATGGCGCCCCCTAACTTCAAGCATGGTCATTGCTTTCAGGCTATCGAGATTTCTTATCTATTACTCCCTTTTGGAGAATTTAGACCATATCCAAGATAAATATTGGTCATAATTTGCTCCTTTTGCTTTGGCTGCCTAGATCTTGAAAATGGCTGTTTTCCAGAGAACGTGTAATTTATGGAACCAAATGTTCTCCTGCTTGAAGCATCTCACTGCAGACTCACTAGTTAGTAACTTTAAGAATAAGAACTGCTTTTTATTGAGCAGTTTGCCCTGTCTGGCACTGTGCTCAGCACTTTATAAACACGGTCTATCTGACTTAGTCTTCGGAACCACAATCTTCAGCACACTGAGTGATTAAATCATTTCCCCAAGGTCGCAAAGGGAGCCAGAAGAAACCATTTATTATAGGTGTTAGGGGTTTAGGCTTGAGTTCAGTAACTTTGTGGCCTTAGGTAAGTTGCTTAGTTTTCGCCAAGTGTGAAATGGGGATAATAATACCTTAAAGCTTTTCGGGGGGAAGGAGCATTAAACAAGATAATGTACATAAAATTCTTAGAATTGCGTGCCCCCATAAATGTTACGAAGCTGTAAGCGGAAGATTTAGAATTCTTTCCTATTTTTTTTTTTTTAAGATTGAGAATTCTTACCTGGATCTTCCAGAGTTTGTGTTCTTGACTATAATGCTTCTGCTTTTTGTCCTTTCATTTATCTGGCCCGTGTACACTCTGTGTGGGGTACTTTGCAGGGGGTGGGGATACAGAGGTAAACAGGCATAGACGCTGCCTCATGGAGCTTCTATGCCCATGTGCTTGTGAACGGTAGGATTCCCTAGTTCACACCTGATTAATTTGCAAGCTGAAAACAGCAAAAAGACAAAACCCAAAGACTGAAGAAGAAAGCGTGGAGTGCTGTGCTCATGTATTTGTTAACAAAGTTGGTTGTTAGGATCCCTGACTGGAGTACTGGACGATCATGGGAGTCATGGGAGGAAGTTGTACTGTGAACAGATAGATCAGTCCTGAGCGGGTCCAGACAAATGGTAATTCAGCAATAAGTTACGAATAAAAGAAAACATGTTGCAAGGTGGTAGGTTTGTTCGTCTGCTGCTGAGCAGTAGCAGTTGTGGCCCACCCTTCTCGTGATATCAGGAATGTCTTTTCCTCAAGGGGGCTTATTATCATGGTTGAAAGCTGCTTTAAATAAAAAGGGGATAAAATACTTCACAAATCAGGATATGTCTCAGGACCCTAGCGTAGGAAACACCATCAGGGTTCACAGAAGACCAGAATCACCAGCTTGGAACCAGAAAGTCCTAAGGCCAGCTGGTGTATTAGTTTTTTTCTCTGGAGCTTTATGGCCTTTGTCTTTGCTCCGCTCTGGATTTCTTCCCCAATCTACTTACCATCTCGCTTTGGCTGCTTCTCCATGCATATGGCTCAAGATGGCGGCCCCACAGCCATCTTGGAGGCCACCTCAGCCTCAGTCTGAGATCAACAGAGGCTTGACTAACATTCTGGAATCCCTGTTTTCATTCTCTGGAGTAAAGTTTGATGGTTTCACCTTGGCCCTGGGGACCTAACAGCTTGGCTTGAGGGTGGTAGTGGGGCATGTAGAATCATGTGAAACAGTGGTTATCAGGGCCCATGAAAGGTCCCGTTCTCAGAATATGGTGTTTGAGGACCAGACACGATGCCTGGTGTCTCTGTAAGTAAGATCTTAAAAGTCTGCCTGTGAATAAGGTACTTTAGGGGGGGGAGGAGGCATGGAGTTTGAAGCACTGGAATATCTTCTTGTTAAGGATGTGAGGAATTTCTATAAAAGGTTTTGTATTTAAAAATAACTTAGCTCCTGGAGGCAGGGTATTAATTCAAGGACATAATTTATAAAATACAGCCTCAGTTGACAGTGAAGCAGGTTTCCCCATTGGGTGAATTTTTATAATGTTCCTGGTCCATTTTGTTGAATGACACTTAGGAGCAAAGAAAAGACAATAGGGGTGCGTGTGTGTGTGTTTACCTTATAATTTCTTTGGCTCAATTTTGGGCCACTGGCCTCTCCACCACAACCTTACCTGCTTTGTGGTGAAGTGGCAAATCAGCGGGTATCAGTTTATTTATTCACAAATCATTAAATGCCTTGTGCTGAGGTAGACCTGTGCATGGATTGACACAGGGAGGTAGAAAGTGATTACAGAACTACCTGAAGAAGTATGCTGAAAATAGAAAGTGGGGTGAGATAGTTTTGTGGTTTTTTTTTTTAATGTTTTTATTTTTTGAGGGACAGAGACAGACAGAGCGCTAGTTGGGGAGGGGCAGAGAGAGAGGGAGACACAGAATCCGAAGCAGGCTCCAGGCTCTGAGCTGTCAGCACAGAGCCCGACGTGGGGCTCGAACCCACAAACCATGAGATCATGACCTGAGCCGAAGCCGGATGCTCAACCGACTGAGCCACCCAGGTGCCCCAAGAATGGGGCGAGATAGTTGTCACTAACTTTGCTTTCTCTTTTTCTGGTTAAATAGTCCACTCATGCAGTGATTTGTCATTTTTGTTTCTCTTCTTTGGGCTTTCAGCAACTTCTCTATTTACTTAAAATGAGAAGTGACCAAAATACACTTAAAGTAAGTGGCCCCAAATACACAGAACTTTAATAATACAGGTTTTTGAGCTAACGAGGTATGAGAAATCACACCTGTGCGGTCAGTCGTTCTGCAGGTAAGGTGCTTTTATATTTGGAAAGATGAAGCCTTATACAAGCCCTGGAAGGAGGGATTGGGGCGTGTCTTGGGCCTGAGCAAAGGTGCCTTAGAGAGGGGCTCTCCTGGTTAGGCTTGCTCCATGAGTCAGGTAGACCAAGAGACAGGGTCGTTAAGTTAATTCACCTGCACCAGCACATGATTTGGGGATTTTAAATATAATTACGACTTTAAGTTAATAAACATCCTTAGGTGGAATTATGTGCATTTGACTTTTGAGTGTCATGAATGATTTCCCTTTCTGACCTTGCTCAGCTCAAGCCAAATTTGTAAATTCCTCCCTGTATCCTGACTCTGGCTAGAAACATCTCAAATTTGTAAATAGCACGCAGTCTTGCATATTACAACTGCATTCTGAAAACACACCATGTATGGAAGATTTCTCCGCTGAAGCTTCAAAGTGGGGTGGAGTTAACCCATAATGAGCAGAGCACATCTGAGAAGCATCTCCAGGCACTTCCAGCATCGTGCACTCCAGGATAAAACTTGGAGGACCTTGCCTGTGGGCCACGTTTGCTCAGTTTGGCAAGACCTCTGCTTCTGAATCACCTTTGTGGTCTTAGGTACAGTAAGTGACATATTGACCCAAGTCTACTGAGCACCAAGGAGCAGCTTACAGGTTAGCACTATAGAGGAGGTTATTAATTCTTTGTTAATTATTACAGCAACAGATTTGCAAATTCCTTTGTAGTATCACTTTGTAGTTGTTAACTAATATTGCTCTAAGAAATGGGTGTCATTTTTCTCTAGTGTTTGTCAAATGCTGCCGTTCTGACTGTAATGATAGCTTGGATGTCTTCTGCTGGGCAGCTGCCAGGGGTGCCCAGCGGGTAGTGGAATCCAGAGGCACTGGAATTGTAAATGCGACAGACAGATCATTTTATGTTGCCAGACTAAGGAATTCGGTTTTGGCAGATTGCCAGGAGCCGTTGATTTGGCTCTGATTCAGAGCCATGTGTCTGTTTACCAAGCAAGATTAGTTAGCTTGGTTCATTATACATACAATTTATACCCCGTTTCCAGCGATTATTTCAATCTTAAACCAACATGGGACTTGCCTTAATTTTGTGTCTTCTTTTGATAATGATTTGTGGGTTACATTCCTATTCTTGGTTTTGGTGTGCTGGTAGTGATTGAGGGTTATATTTTTCACTCCCTCCCCCAACTCAATCCCAGCCTTCCAGACATGTGGGTTTATAGTCGTATAATGCAGGCTTTCAGATCTTGTACTGGATTCCCTCATTCGGTACCTACTTACTGAGCGTCCCTCATGATCAGTGTCATGTTATTATATATACCTCCTTATTAGGCCAAGCCAGCTTTTTATTCTGTAGGGGAGATAATAGTGATCACTGTTTCTCAAGTTCTGGAATAAAAGTGCCTGTTTCCTAGTAGATATTATTTTTCCTTCCAAAATGAGGCCAAAATACTATTCCCATGTAAAAACAGTTCCAAGATACAAAGACTCAAAGAATAGGATAGTCGTCCCGATTAGTTCTTCACTGGGAAGAAAACAAAATGAAAAACTCAATTCCAGCTGTCAGTGACATCTCTTTTTGGTTCTACGAGGGGGGACGTGAAGTTGTTTTGAAGTATTCAGGGTACTACTCTTCTGAGCATTGTTTGGGAGTAGTAAGGACATGACTGTTTGAAACAGACTGAGCATCTCTTGGAGCGTGCTCTGTGTTCTCGGGACGCAACACATCGAACATAGATTCTGCCTGGGCCCCTCCCTCGACGTTCCCTCCTGTTTCTACCTCATCGTTCTAGTTAAACCTGAGGGACTATTACTCAGAGTTTCATGCCCCACACAGAATTGACAGTGAGTCTTTTGTGTATCTGTGTGTGTTTGGGATGGCTTCGTTCCGCCTCATACTGTTTTGCAGGTTAATTTGAATGATGGGAGTGGATAAACAAAACCTTTTATTTTATTTATTTTATTTTTTTCTAAGATTTTGTTTTTACATCTTTACACCTATTTTGGGGGCTCACACTCAACCCCGAGACCAAGAGTCACATGCTCTGTGGACGGAGCCAGCCAGCCAGGCACCCCTAAATAGAATCTTTTTAAAACACAAAATATTGGCGGTGCTGCCTCTGTGGCGCAGTCGGTTAAGCATCCGACTTCGGCCCAGGTCATGATCTCGCGGTCCGTGAGTTCGAGCCCCGCGTCGGGCTCTGTGCTGACAGCTCAGAGCCTGGAGCCTGCTTCGGATTCTGTGTCTCCCTCTCTCTCTGCCCCTCCCCTGCCCCTGCTCACACGTGTGTGTGTGTGTGTGTGTGTCTCAAAAATAAACATTAAAAAAATTTTTTTTAATTTTAAAACAAAATATTCAACACAGGCAGGAACATGCAGTAGTATTATTGGTCAAAATTTGGCCTATTTTGTACTGTTTTGGCTTTTTGTCTTTGTTTTGTTTTAGGTTCGCTGTGGAACCTCAAGGTTTGTCTTTTTTTTTTCTCTCTTAACAAAATTTTTTTTGCTTTCATAGTAGAAATCCCTGAGGAGGGAATTATTTTCAAGAGACTTATTTTAGCCATAGATCACCTGCCTTTGTTTCTCATTCTCCCTGTGATCCACTTTAATGTGATTTTGCCTGAATGTAAGTAGTGTAAAACTCAACACTAATCATGTAGTCTCCATGCGTTAAAAAAAACAACAACCATGCTCTCACCCCATTGTCCACTGTACATGCTGTGAACTTCTTACCCTGTCATTTAAGGCCCTCCATGTGACCTCATCTGACCCCATCTGCTTAATCTCCTGCTGACCCACTACCTTCCGTCCCAGTCCCTGAAATACTAGAAGCTGATCTGCCAGGCCCACTGAGCCTCCCTATTGTCTTATGCTCTTCAGAATGCATCTTAGGTGCCTTTTCCATGAAGTCTTCCCTTCTGCAGCCTAGAACTCTGTGGGTAGCTCAGGCCAAGCCTCCCCACTACATGCACGCATACATGAATGTATTTATTTACCTACTTACTTGCTTACCCTGCCGTCCATTTACTTATAAATTCCTCAACGGCAGACACTGGTAAACTTGATATATATATATATAGTCTCTTACAGTTCATAGGTGTTTGACTTAATTTCATCTTCAAAAGGAACTTTGATTTCAAAGGCTGTCAGGGTGTCAAAAAAGCTATGAATATTTTGTTAGGTGAAAAAAAAAGATTTTGCAGTGTGGCCCCTAATTTCATGTCAAAGTGTTTAAATATTTTATTACGTTAATGTGCTGCGAAGGAGCATCTCAAAGAAAGGACTTTGGCTTTATAAGGTTGTTTTGTTTTTTGTTTTTTTTCTCTGTTCTGAAATTTTTTTCTTGGCCCCAGGGGGTAAGGTCTCCAGGTCATACCCAGATCCTGGCAGCTCATACTGTAGGGGTCTGGCTCAGAGAAGCAAGAACACCCAGGACTGTGAGGTTCGAGCCCTGGCTTCTGATCCTGGCTCTGGCAAGTGGTTGTCTCGGGACCTCAGTTTCCACTTCTTCATGAACGAGATGGATTTTTTATTTTTATATTTTAATTTAACTTAATTGGGAGCTACCACTAGACCCTAGGATGGGTACTTTACATTTTATTTCAGTGACCTGAGCCAAAATCAAGAGTCAGACGCTCAACTGCCTGAGCCACCTGGGCGCCCCTAATTTTTTTTCTTAATTGGTCATTTATCTTCTGACTTTGAAACAAGTCTGAAAACCTTGGCTGGTTTTGTGATCTTGGGCCAATCAGTTTTCCGAACCTTACTTTCCTCCTCTAGAACATGGATACAATATTTAACTACCTCCAAGATGATAGGGAGTTAAATGAAAATTGAGACTAAATTTCCATCTGAGAGGGCAAATAGGTGCTCTCAGTGCCTCTTATTTGATTCCCGAAGAGACTCCTACCAGCAGTCACACTCCAGCGCTGACATGACAGTAATCCTCAACAATGCTACAGAGTTACAATTGGAATGTTTCCTGCCAGCTTTAGGAATCACACTGCAAAGCCTGTGCCAAAAACTGCCTGAGGAATTCTCTCACTTCCTGCTCTATGCACCGCCCCCTCCACCAACGACCACCCTCCCCAGATTCACTAGTGACAGTCGCCTCCTTACGCTTTACCTTTTATCATCCAGGGCGAGGTGTTGCACAAAATCTCTTGGTTTTGCCACAGAACAGCCATGGTTCTCCAAGTGTGCTTGTTGGACCGGCCGCATCACGATTACCTGGAAATCTGCTACATAAATATGAGTTTTGGGGCCTCCCCCCGGAACCTAGTGAGTCAGAAACTCACAAGACTTCCAGGTGCTTTTCACACATGCTAAAGTTTGAGAAGCGCTGAGTAAAATAAGAGGAGGCCAAATAGGGGTGGTGCTATATCCTTATACTTTCTTAGTAAGAAAATCAAAGTTCAGTCATTTGATCAGATGTAAGCTAATTCATTGCTAGAACTAAAACATACAAGCATGTGTAGTTTATTTGGGAAATTTTTGAGAAAAAGCCACCACATGTTATTAACATGTTCACACATTGTTTTTGTATTTGTATCAGTTAACTTAAATTTTCTAGAGCCAGAATTGGAGCGAAATTGGGAACTGATTCCCTCCTGTTCACGGTGAACGGAGGCTGAAGGAAGAGTCTTTGGGAATGAACTGCAGGGTGTTGCTTTCCCTCCTGTGTCCAACAGTCTTGCGAGAAGTGGGAGCTGAAGGCACCAGGAGGAAGGGGGAAGAATACTAGTGATCTGGGATGAGCACAGACTGGAAGCACAGATTGCCTTGATTTCGTGCTCACTCTTCTGTGCTCCCCGTGGACACCACACAGAAGTCTGAGGTGGTCCCTGGCCCTTGTCCAGTGGGAGACCTGGGAAGGCTGCGGTGAGGAGCCCTTTGGGGGTGGTGAAGGGGGTAGGGGAGGGGAACACGGACAACTGAATCCAGCTTGATGGGAATCAAAGGTGCCACCGGGAGGAGGTTGGGGACTAGCAGCTCTTTGCCTCTTCTGATTCCTTGCCTTGGAGGCCTTCGATTTCCCCGTTCAAAGTTCGAGCCTGCGTTTGGTAAGTCACGGGAGTCATCCGAGGCTCACCCTTGCTGCTTTATCGTGGAGTGGAAGCAGGCGCTCTGGAAATAAGAGCACCTGTTTTCAGTTAACAAATGTTTCCTGATATTTTAGAAGCAGAGTTTAGTGGTGGAAAGGTCACGCTTAGTTCTATAATGTTCCATGAGTTACTTTTGGTTTCTGATTCGGTTTCTATGTTTGTAAAATGGGGCTTGTATACATATCAGGAGAACATGGGGAGAATTAAATTAATGACCCCTGTCCCCCGAATTCAGAGCCAGGCACTCCTTTATTTCTAGTCCCCTTGCCGCTCCTAAAATAGTTTATACTTTATTCTCAGAGGAGCCTTTTACTTTCTACTCCTCTAAGTTCCTCCTTCTAGATCTTACCCCTCCTCTAAGCCTCAGGTCTGTGTCCAGTGTATTCTAATTAACGTGATTTTAAGAAGTTCTGTATTCAGTGAGTTCCAGTTCACATGGAAGCAGTGGATTTGTCTCCTAAACAGGCTTTGGCCATGAGGAAGGAAAATTCATCTCATCCCTGGGATTCCTCTGAGTTTACCAGGTGCTGCTCCTTTTGCAAATACATTTTTGTATTTACGTTAAAATTTTTATAAAGATATTTTTAATTTTTTTATTTGCATTTTTGAGAAAGAGAGCTCATGCAAGTGAGGCTGGGGAGAGAGAGAGAGAGAGAGGGAGAGAGAGAGAGAGGGAGAGAGTCTCTTAAGTAGGCTCCATGCTTAGCACAGAGCCTGATGTGGGGCTCAGCACAGAACCTGTCTCACGGCCCTGGGATCATGACCTGAGCTAAAATCGAGTTGATGTTCAACCAACTGAGCCACCCAGGAACCCCTAACATTTTTTCTTAAAAAAAAATTTTTTTTAATGTTTACTTATTTTTGAGAGAGAGAGAGCACGAGCGCAGGGGAAGGGGGCGCAGAGTGAGAGGGAGACACAGAATCTGAAGCAGGCTCCGGGGTCTGAGCTGTCAGCACAGAGCCCGACACGGGGCTTGAACTCACGAACCATGAGATCATGACTTGAGCCCAAGTTGGACGTTTAACTGACTGAGCCACCCAGGCTCCACCTAAAATTTTTGCTTAATTGGTCATTTATCTTCTGACTTTGGAACAAGTCTGAAAACCTTGACTGGTGCTGACCGGAGCTAACAAGGAAAGGTCCTGAGAGGCTGATTTCCTCCCGTAGAACCTGGGCCTGGAAAGAGCAGCCTGGGATGACTTGGGCTAGTTGTTGAGCAGTTGCATCCTAAGTAGATGTGGGCCCTGCCAGGGCTGCTAAGTGTTTAGAATGGGAGTGAATTTGTCCTCCAGTGGGAGTAACTGAAGCGAAGACCATGTGGACCGCTGGTACTTTGAGGCAAGATTCAGAGTCAGTTTCCTCGGCTCTGTGCTTTTTGTTAACCGCTGCCCACCCTCCACCACCCTGGAGCCTTGGTTCCCAGACTCCATGCCAAGCATGCTGCTTTTTCATAGTTGGTGATTTTTTTCTTTTTTTGCATTTTACAATTTTCTATGATTGTGGAAAGAGTTATAGGCAAGGGTGAGAAGGCCTTCAAGTGCCTCAGGTAGAGCTGAAGATCTCTGTTCCCTCAAAAATGGATGAACTGGTTAATGTTGGACATTAAGTAAGCTGTACAGATAAAGAATGACTTGGTGATGATGGCCTCATGCTCTGCGGCCAGACTAACTGGGTTCAAAAAGGAAAGTTACCTAACCTCCTCGTGCCTCAGTTTCCTCATCTGTAAAACGGAGGTAATGATGGTTCCTGCCTTATGGGTTATTATGAATATTGAACGAGAGATTACTTGTGGAGCTCATACAACAGTGCCAGGCACGTTGTAAGCACTATACAAATGTTTGTTCGGTAAACAGATGTGTCTACTGAATTTCGTGCGTTCTAATTCTAACTGATTTGCCGTGTGTCATTTCTTTCATTGAGCAGATATATCTTCCTAGGTGCTGAAATGCACACGCAAATATAAGATCTGGTTTCCTAGAAAGTTCTTTGACTTTATTTTTTCCAGCATATTTGCAGTGTTCCTAGTCAATACTCTGAAAATCCAGTGGGAATTGCAGGTGAAGTGTTTTCCCGGTTTTTCTTGGCTTAACAATATTGTTCCAAGGCATTTTTCATGATGTGTTTTGACTGGTAACTTTTTTTTTTTGTATATTACCCATTTATAAAATCTTGTCTTACCAGTTACATTTGAGTTATCATAGATTCCCTGAAATATGTTAGGATTCATTACAGATAAGACTTTAAGGACAGCCGCATTTAATTTTCTGACAATCCTGCAATCACAGATGTTTTCAGAGACTTTAGAGAGCTGCAGGTAAAGTTTTGTTTTTCTGATAAGGCTATTTCTCACATCAAAAGAAGTTAAATATTGTGAGTCCCTACCCCCAGATCGCCTCAGGGATCACTCATGAATTTGTTTTTCTAGACAACAAAGATAACTTGTAGGTTCACCTGATAACTTTCAGGGTTAATGACTTCTACTGAGAACTTGTGAGCAGCGTGACTCAGGACAGACAGCTGCTGCTTACCTTCCCCGTAATCAGGAAACTAAATGGGATGGTATGTGTAAAGCACCACCCCAAAGTGCCACCTAGCTACATAGGTCCTCGGGGAAATGGCAGCTGTTACAATATGGGGAAAGGTATCAGAAAGGATATGGTTAAACGCCCGTCTTAATGTCCTTCACCCTGAGTCTGGCTGACTTTTGCCAATTTCATAAGTGCAAGGAAGCCCTTATTCAAAACATTTCTCTGGTGACTGGAGTAGTGCTGGGGGAGGGCTGTCCTGTGCCGGTTCCCTCCGCAGTCTGCCCTGCGGTGTGCTCGGGTGTGGGCTGGCTGCCACCCTCACGCAGCGCACGTAGCCCTGTCACTCAGCCGTCACCCTGCTGGCCAAGAGCCAGGCCTCCGGGGGGGAAGGGCCGCCTTTCCAAACCCAAACAGCCTGTATTGATATGTCGATGTTCCCCGGCCTGTTTACTGTGCTTAATTGCAGAGCTCTGGCTGAATCCTCTCCAAGGAGAGGAATTAACCACAATTCAGAAAGGAATGACAATAGTTTCTTAAATTCTTGGCCTTGCAGAGTTTCAATAGCTTCTCTGGGGAAGATGATTCACTCAAGTTCATGCACGAAGTGCAGGATTCCCTGTAATAGAATCTCGATCTAGTGCAGTTAGACTTTACGAGGCTGTGAATCCCCTGTGATTTTATATACACTTGTGTGTGTGTATACGTGTGCATATTTCTGGGGTCGGGGTGGGAGCCTAACTCTTTAATGTAAGAATCTCAAGGGGTTTTGCCATCTGGTAAAACTGTCATCGCTGAGCCAGGAGAACTAAATCGAAGGTTCTAAAGTCTGGGTAGTTGTTGATGGTTTGAATGATCCCCAAACTAGAACCGAATTCCTCGTAGAGCAGAACAAGGACACTGATGGAAAGGTCTGCCTGGGTTTTCAAGTGAAGATGGTAAATTTCAGCCGTTACAGGCATGATGTTCTCACCTGACCTGAAGGGCTGGGTAGATCCACATCACCAGAGCAACCAAGAGTTGGCTATACCTTCTTACTTTTCATTTTCAGAATTACTGAAGCTGTCACATTTCAAAAAAATTAATGCACGAGGGGCGTGATGATTATTGCTCTAAACTGAAGGGGAGGTTTTGTGTAGCAGTGTTCTGGGTACATAGGTTCAGGTAGAGGCATTTTTAGTGTGGGTTTAGAACAAATGAGGAAGGCAGAAGTGGTTCTCCGTGTACAAGTGGAATAGCAGAAAACATTTTAATGAATAACTTGAGGTTTGTTGAAAGGCTTACTTGCCTTACAGATGTATTTGTCTGGACTGTCTGGTGTTTTGCTTCTTCTGATTTGTCTGCTCAGACAACTTTGGGAAGGGGAACATGGTAGCTTGGCCACAGCTCACGTTATTGCCCACCAAAAACATATTTCCTATTTTCCCCTTGTTTTGTTACATCGCTCTTTAACTAGAGGCACTAGGAGGAAGGAGGTAGCTAGGTTTGCTCTTAACCAATGAGATAGATAACAGGCAAGATACCAAGATAACTAGTGACAGTTTGCACAGAGTTTCCTACTTTTTTCTCTAAAGTACCTTCATTATCTACAACTAATTTCTTTAGGTCAATCTGGATGAAGTTGGAATGCATGTATAAAGATTCTAAAGCACTTTTTATGTTTATGAGCTACTCATCATCACCTGGAGAGCTTTTGTTCAGTTTCAGGTACAGGATGGGACTGGCCCATAGTGTGAACTTTGCAGTGTCATTTGTTGGAAACTCTTGCAGAAAGCTTTGCACAGTTGCCTTTATCTTGTCAAGATGTTTTATGAATAGTGCACAGTGGGAAATTAAGTGACAAGAGTGGGTCCTACAAGGTACCCTTAAAGATTACTTACCCCTGAACCAGGAAGACTGAGAAAGTCTAAAGCAATAATCCCAGTTTGCTTTCTTCCTCCGGATTTAAGTGACTTGCCCTTGAAAAGGATTTTTGTGGTTCTCTCCTCTAGTCCTTGTCAGAGCCAAATGGAAAATGACATTTTGGCTTAATTTATCCTTAGTTTTTCTTTCTTTCTTTCTTTCTTTCTTTCTTTCTTTCTTTCTTTCTTTTGGAACAAAACTTGCAAAGATCATGCCTCTTCCAGTTTTTCTCTCTAGCCTTCCTTATGGTATACCTGCATAGAGCAGTTTGAAGACTTTTTTTTTTAATTTTTGCTTTTCTTTTTAAAGTTTATTTATTTTTGAGAGAGAGAGGGGGTACATGAGTCTGCTTGAGCTGGGGGACAGGCAGAGAGAGAAGGAGAGAGAATCCCAAGCAGGCTCCACACTGTCAGCGCAGAGCCTGATGCCGGACTCAGTCTCAGGACCGTGAGATCATGACCTGAACTGAAATCGAGAGTCAGACGCTTAACCGACGGAGCCACCCAGGTGGCCTTGCTTTAAAGGAGGAGTTCAATTTAAATAGGAGTTCAGTTTTAGGGCTAGTGCCTTTGTTGCAGTGGTTAACAATCCCCTCACCACCCCCCAAATTACCAGATGGGTCCCCTTTCTCAGAGGGTGTGTTAGTGAATACAGGACATAAAGTGTACAGATACGGGGCTCCTCTGCTCTCTGTCCTCATCACATGTGTATGTTAAAATATGTGCTGAACACAAACCACCCAGAAAAATAACCCTGGGAGTAGGTATAGCCTTCAACTCCTCTACCCATGGCTGACTAGAAAAATGGGCAAGTTTATTGCCTCAGTTGTTGTCACCCAACTATAAACTGGATGCATTTCTAGCCAGAAGGTTTGAGCTGTTGTGTTCTCTACTGTGGTGAGCTGCTTGGCTGTTTTTCCAAGCTGAAGAAGGTGCATGGTCTCGTGTATTTCTTCTCAAGTCTTTACACATTGAGTCCATGTTGTACCGTGAGATCATAACCTGAGCCAAGGTCAAAAGTTGGATACTCAACCAACTGAGCCACCCAGGTGCCCCGAGTAGCTTGACCTCTTAGGAGACCGCAGACAGTGACCTCATAGTACAGCCTGATGTAGTTTTTTGTGGCCCCGATTTTACAATTGGGATAAAAGCTATTCAGGAGAGTTTATGTGCAAATCTGGTTCAGTTGCTTGCATCCCTCTGAAAATCTGAAGATTTGGAAGAGGGAGCCTTCATTGCAAAGGACAGCAGATTCCCTGGCTGTAGGCAGCATAGCACACGCTCCGGAGTTCTGACACATATATGCCTGATTGGCTTCAATCATTTATGTTACTTGGAAGCGCCAGAAGCTATTTGAGTTAGCCAGTCCTGGATTTGAAGCTACAAAACGCTTAAGTAGAATTGGATCCCTGAAGAACAGGTAGATACTCAGAAGCCCCAGTTGAGGGGAAGACAACTGTGCACACCATCAACTTTAAAAATAGCTAAAGGGGAGCCTGGGTGACTCAGTCGTTTAAGCATCTGACTTCTGCTCAGGTCATGATCTCATGGTTCGTGGGTTTGAGCCCTGCATCAGGCTCTGTGCTTACAGCTCAGAGCCTGGAACCTGCTTCAGATTCTATGTCTCCGCCTCTCTCTGCCCCTCTCCTGCACATGCTCTGTCTCTGTCTCTGTCTCTGTCTCTCTCTCTCTCTCTCAAAAATAAATAAACATTAAAAGAATTAAAAATAGCTGAAGAAGCAGCGTTTAGTGTATGCCAGGCCTTGTGCTAGCATTTTACATGGATTAACTCCTTTAATCCTCATAAGCCAATTTGACAGATGAGAAAACTGAGGCATGAAGAGGTTAAGCACAGGTTATCCTGTACTTAGGTGGCATTTTATTCGAAGTATGCTGTGCTTAAGACCATTCATAATTCAAAAAAAATCCTTACAAAGACTGACTGGTATTTCTGCCTGCTAGTTAGGGGGGGTCTAGCAGTGGACCAAAATACCAATATAAAGGTCACTCAGCCAGATAGCTTTGAATTTATGCTATTCTTGCCAATTTTTTTAAAAAACGGATTCACATCTATTGCAAATTTTACAAATAAAATGAGCTGATTAATATTTTAATTTGTGAAGTTAAAATTACATAAAAGTCCCCTTTATTACTTAAGATCAAGTCAGACTGGCGAATCGGACTTCAAAGTCATGAGCAATGTGAAATATGTTTCCATAAAAATCTAGGCCGTTGGTTGTTATTAGAAAAGTGATGAGTCTTACTGGAGGCTAGATGGGGCAGACACACCCCCTTCCCACCTGTGGGTCTAAAATGATCATCATTGCTGAGTGGACAGTGGGTGTTGATGATGGCACTTTTTGAAAATGGTTTATACGTACAATCAAGCTGTGGCTGATTTCAGTCAAGAGTGTTCTGTGTAGGCATCAGAATGGAAATCTTTGACTTTCAGTTTTCAACCTTGCTTTTTGGATTGATGAGATATGGCTTTTTATGAAGCCAGCTCAACGATAACTCCCAAGAGAACCACTGTTCTCTTTTCTGCCCGTGGCATTCGGGGAACAGATTTTGTTACTTGGATTTGGCTATTAAAGTTCTGTGTATCTGTGTGCATCTTCAAAGAATGCATACACAGTTCCTGCCTGAACATGGCCACCTAGATGGCTAGAGCACTTATCTCTGGTCTAGAGCCAGCTTGGGTGGGGTTCACCCCTCTGCTCATTTCCTTTTGCTACAGAGCTCTGGAAAGGCCTCCTGGAGTGGTTGGGGGCTGGGGGGGGGGCACAGTGGGGTCAGAGGAAGGAATGGTAAGTGCATAAGGGGACATGTGGGTTTATTTACACATCCAAGAATACAACTCTAGGGCTATCTTGTACATGCTATTGTGGACCGCACTAATATGTTATTAAACTTCTATAAATTTCAAATATTAATCCAGTCAGGAAGTGTTGGCAAATAAAAGGTCCACAATAAATGAGTCATCCTCCTGATCAGTGTCCGTGTTATTGCTTGGCATGTTGGTCACACAATAATTCAAGTACTCTGGCCCTGTTCTTCACTGTTCGGAAGCATTCTCCTCCTTTATACATTATAAATCCCTTCCCAGGCTTGATGAGGTTTAGATAGCAATGCAGTTGAACCGGTCAGTTTCCGGGGTTTGTTTCTGCCCCGTGCACAAATTGGCACAGAAATGCACGACTAGTTGTTGAAGTGAGCCTTGCTTCTCAGCATATCCTCAGCCTCCTGGTTCTAGACTGTATCAGAGACCAGCAAATAGTTGGGAATGTGCCCAAGCCAAGACGTATCTCCAATGGCTCTTGTCCAGAAAACACTGATAAAATTGGCCTATGTAGTTTCGACAGGCCCACTGAGGCCCGCAATAATTTCCTTCCATTGTTTCAAACTTGATGCTCTGGCTTCAGAAACCAGGAGAGAGGGTGAAGATTCACCCTGGCCAGAAAAATGTCCTCCATTCCCCTTCCTTAAGCAATCAGATACTTTTCTGGCACTTAGGGGTTTTGTGCCTAATGGAGTTTAGGGATTATTCCTGGTGTCCCAAGTCCCTGGGACGTGCTAGCTCTTTTTCGGTGTATATGTTTTATAGATGCAGCAGTTCGTAAAGGATGTACTTCTGTGCGTTTGTGTCTATTTTTTTCCCAGTGTTTAATACAAACTGAATTCTGAGGCAGATGAGTGCTTCATTATGCCCTGAAGAACCCTGTGGCTCCTTCTGGGGTTGCTGCTTAGATAGAGTCTTAGACCTTCAGAGGCCCTCCAACCCAAGCCCCTCTTTATAGAAAAGACACTGAGCCTGGGATCACACAATTAGTTGCTGAGTGAACCAGATGGCAGGCATCCAGACCACTGACCTTTTCCTTAGAGTAGAGCTGTTTAAGAATATAAGATTATATAGCATTGATGGAGCGCTTCTTCCTTTCAAGACTTCACAGTGGGGAGAGGCTGAGATGGTGGGGAATCTAGCCTATAATTGTTTGTGGCTTAAGTGACTTTCATTATTGGCTCAGTGGTGGCTCTTATAATCCTAATAGCTGCTTCCAGGGATGAGTAATTCCCTAGTCATTATGGGGGACTTCATTTATCTCTTCTTCCCAGCCAGGCCCATCATTTCTGCCTGCTGCCAGTTAGCTTTCTCCAAGCCATCCTTTGCCTGATGGTACCACATTTGTTAAATCTTGATTGCAGGAGCCTCAGAATTCCACTTTCTGAACGAGGTTAGGGCTAACAGCCTAACTTCAGCTCCAAGATGACATTGTGTTGACATTTTAGATGTTCAGAGGCAGGATGTGGGGATTGATAGCTGCACGCGGGGGACGGTGATTTAAGCGTTAAGATCATTGTAAAGCTGAGTTACTCTTCAGCCTTATCGTTATTCTAGTATGTAGTGTGCGTGAAGCCTTTGAAGCTACACGCTTCGTTCATGTTTTCGTGCTATAGCTGGGAGTGACTTGGCCCCACAGCACTGAAGCTGATCCTTTGAGCCACTAGTGCATTAGTTTGGGCCTCTCTACGTGACGGATCATTTTACCAGTGAAACAACCCTGCCCTTTATGAGGAAAAATACCAACTGGATCACTACATGTATGTTTGGAGATAGGTTTTTAAAATGACAAAAATCTCAGGACGCCTGGGTGGCTGTCAGTGAAGCATCTAACTCTTGATTTAGGCTCAGGTCATGATTTCACGGTTCGTGGGATCGAGTCCTGCATCGGGCTCTGTGCTGTGAGCATGGAGCCTGCTTGGATTCTCTCTCTCTCTCTCTCTCTGTGTCTCTGAAAATAAATAAACTTTAAAAAAAATAAAATGACAGAAATCTCTATTGATCTAGGTAGAATGTAAACTTACTCTTCAGAGGAGAGAGCCACTTGCTAATTCACTTATCAAATTTTATTATTTTTTAATTTTTTAATTTTTAAAATATTTATTCACTTGAGAGAGAGAGAGAGAGAGAGAGAGAGAGAGAGAGAGAGAGAGAATGAGTGGGGGAGGGGCAGAGAAAGAGAGGGAGACACAGAATCTGAAGCAGGCTCCAGGCTCTGAGCTCTGAGCACAGAGCCTGATGTAGGGCTCGAACCCACAAACTGTGAGATCATGACCTGAGCTGAAGTAGGATGCTTAACTGACTGAGCCGCCCATGCACTGCATGCGTGCGCGCGCACACACACACCCCTTATCAAATTTTAAACAGACACCTTCCATGTGTCAGGCACTGTTCTGGGCACTAAGATGCATTGGCCAACAAAACAGGAGAAATATCCCTTTCTTCATTTTATGTTGCCAGTTCCCATATCTTCCCTGCATATATCTCATCCCTATGAAAATGTTTTACTTATTTATCTGTTTCCATCCCTATGAAAGTATTTTAGAAATAAGGCAGTGTCCTGTGGAAAGAACTAGCTTTTGCACTTTGCCCATTTTTTTCTACTCCTTGGTATAATTTTCCCATGGGACAATTAGAGGTTTGGTACCCTAGTAATAGTAATTCTTTAATAGTAATTTTCAGTAGGATTTGTCTGTATGGCTTTCTACTTTATCCCTCCACCTGGCTGATACAGGTAGTGCTTGGACAAAGGAAGAAAACTTCAGGATATCATCTGATGTGATAATTATCAGTAGGAGAGAAGACAGTAGGAGAGTATTGAGAAACACACTGAGACGTGTCTGTGGCTTTTTTGTGAATTGCGCCTGATCACACTGCCTGTCCTAACAAATTGGGGCATAGCTTCCTTCTGATTGACCCTTCCTTTCCTGTTCTTTCTGTCCTAAGCATTTTATTGAGCAAGCCTGATCTTTTCACCCTTTGTGGTTGGTTCCTGTCTCTTTGTCAATGCAACCATCACCATTGTTCTAAGACAGCGGGTGATTTGGTGATTCAGGAGCACTTATTACACCAGGCATAATCCCTAAACTCCATTACCTAGCGATCCTGATTTTGTGGGTCTAGGGTGGGAGCCCAGAACCTACTTTTGCCAAAAGAAAGATTGGAGAAAAGCAGGGCATCCTGATGATGTAGCTGGATTACGGTCTGAAACGTTCCAGAACTGTGGGAATATGGCTGAACCACTTTCCACTTGGGCTGAGCCTAAGGTATGACTTGGCTGTTAATCTTATATGATGAAGAGTCTAGATGTACGTACTGTGCATGCAGTTAGGGAGCCAGCAGCTGCTTGTAAATGTCACATAGCACCCAAGGAGACTTCTGTTACTCAGCTGTTCCCCAATAGGAGTGGATTGTCTCAGCTTTGTTAACCAGCTTTCTTGGGATTTCTCCATAGGCAATGGTGGCTTGCTACCCAGGAAATGGAACGGGTTATGTTCGACACGTAGACAACCCCAACGGTGACGGTCGCTGCATCACCTGTATCTACTATCTGAACAAGAATTGGGACGCCAAGGTACTTTGGACTAAAGGGAGTAGAGTGTGGGGTTAGAAACTATAGGAAGCTAATTCAGATGACTTAGAGAAGGGTTTGGAATTCATAATTCCCATGAATGAATCTTTTCTACATCACCATTTCCCTTTTTTCTCCTACTGTGGTATTCGTACTTAAGTTGACGAGATGAAAGTAACAGATATCAAATTAATTTGATGGGAAAGGGCGTAGGGGAGGGTCATTACTAGGTTATGGGAAGGGTGGTTGATAAAGAGAAGGTAATTTAGTATTTTAAGAACGGGGATCAGTTCTTTTTTTTCATCTACTCCAGAGCTGATAGGATTTTCAGTGCACACAGTAAGATATATACTTTTCCCTTCCAGCAGCAACATTGAGAGAATTCCACAAAAATAGAACTAACTGTAGGATATAAAACCGTCCCCAAGCGAGGTTTCCCACACAGTCCTCTTGGGGTGATATGTTTCGTTGGTGGCTGCTTGCCATGGCTCTCCTTGGTTTGTGAATGCCAAAGGCTTCCTGGCTTATTATTATTTTTTTTTTTTTAACATATAGATAGATAGAGATATGAAATCTGGTTCCACGCTTACAAACATTTGTCTGGAATTTGTATGCTTTCTGAAAGCTAAGGATGATTTAGGAGTCTGAGAAGTCAGAGAACTTTTCAAGCTCATTTGGCTTTTGAACCTTCTGCATCTCTGTTTCCTGTTCATTAGGGCAGATATTGGTTGTCCTAAAGCAAAGATATTTTATCTGGCTTCAGGAAAACAAAACCTGGGAAACCACTGAATCAGAAGAGACAAGGCTCATCTCTTCTCCCTATTTGGTAACATGACTGGAATATGTCCCTTAGTTGTCTTTTAAAATCGTGAAAGGTAGTGTTACAGGCAAGAGAGTAATCACGTCAGTGATAATAAATCACAAAGTATGAAATCATTCAACAAATATTTGAGTGCCTGTTAATGCCAGGCATTGTGCTGTGCGGAGACATTGATGTGTGAGACCTGAATTCTACTTTGATATGGTTATCCTAACAGGAGATTGGGGTGTACGTATTTTTAAAAAGTAGTCCGAGGAAGAGAGCGATACATGTAATACAAGGTGCGGACGAGGCGGTTTGCGTTCAGAAAAAAGAGCATGGAAGTTCCAACTGATGAGATCACCTAGGAGTTGGAGGATTTCAAAAGAAAACTATAAATTCTTTTTTTTTTTATTTTTTAATGTTTATTTATTTTTGACAGAGAGAGACAGAGCGTGAGTGGGGGAGGGGCAGAGAGAGAGGGAGACACAGAATCCGAAGCAGGCTCCAGGCTCCAAGCTGTCAGCACAGAGCCCAACACTCGAACTCACAGACCATGAGATCATGACCTGAGCCGAAGTCGGACCTCAACCGACTGAGCCACCCAGGCGCCCCGAAAACTATAAATTCTAACTGAATGAGATGTTCTGTGTGATGACTCTCCTAGGAAGTTCGTAATATTAAGTTGAACCGTATGAAATTGCTGGTGGGTTTTTGTAGGTCAAAACCTGTCAAATGTTGGCAATTTTGTGTGATTGGACCTAACCGTACTCCCACTTTGTATCTGTGGGTTTTGTGATGGGGGTAGGAAGGCTTCATTTGGTATGAGGTGGTGCGAGAGGTATGACCAGATAAGTCTGAAGTAAAATTTAGTACAAGGTAGAAGGTTGAAGAGAATCTGGGGAGTAATATACACCTAGAGTGGAGGTTGGAAGATGGCATTGTTTCTAGATGAGGCTGAAATACCATTGTTAGTTAATTATGTGTGAGGCTAGGAAATAATCCATCTCCTTTGTGGCCTTCAGCTACACGGTGGGGTCCTGCGGATATTTCCAGAAGGGAAATCATTCATAGCGGATGTGGAGCCCATTTTTGACAGACTCTTGTTCTTCTGGTCAGACCGCAGGAACCCACATGAAGTCCAGCCTTCCTATGCGACCAGGTAACAGCCAAGGCCATGATTCCTCCTTAGAAGCTTTTTGTACAACTCGGTTCCCACAGAATTCCCTAAACTTGTGTCCTGTGCATTTGAGGGACCAAGCACACCCCAAAGCTGACAGCATACCTCTTTGGAGGCAATAACAGTTAAAGGAGAAACTGGATTCCTTAGGTTCTTTACAAAAGCTAATGTCAATTTGAACTGTTAACAAATTGTTTTCCATTAGGTGAGCATTGTGGATTCCAGATTTCCCACAGTGCTTTTCTCTTCTTTCTTTGCCACTTCTACCTTAAACAAATTTAACATTGAACTGTCCCTGGAGAATGCTGGCTATCCCATATCAGAAATTCTCATGGTTAACTCGGGGTGAATTGACACGTTGCCAATCGCAAACAGAGAAGGAACCTTGAAGAAGAAAGAGGAATTTGTTCCTACTTCTTTTCCTTTTTACCCTTTCCTTTGCTTAAAATTGGTGTGGGCCCACTATACCCATCCTGTCCCAATAATTGGATTTTTAAAAGCCCCATCTTTAGATCAAGCATGAGATTTTCAGAGTAACTGAATAACTGAACTTGTATCATTTAGGGGCGCCTGGGTGGCTCAGTCGGTTAAGCGTCTGACTTAGGCTCAGGTCTCACGGTTTGCAGGTTCGCACCCCACCTTGGGCTCTCTGCTGTCAGCGCAGAGCCTGCTTCAGATCCTCTGTTCTCCTCTGTCTCTGCCCCTCCCTGGCTTGTGCTCTCTTTTCTCTTTCAAAACAATCATGGAAAAAAAAAATTCTAAAATAAATAAGTAAGTAAATAAACTTGTATTGTTTAGTATTAATCTAGAAACTCTTGACATAACCCTAACTTCGGATTCTGCCTCTTATTACCTTTGTCTTGTGGCCAGAGCTGTTAACCAGGTGCTGCTGGAGTGCTGTGGGGGTGCAGTTTGCAGGGGGAATCGCAGTTGGGGGCAGGGGAAGAGAACTTGGGTAGGGTAATGACTGAACCCTAACAAGCCTAATTAAATTAGAATCACATGTGTAAAGTATTTAAGATTTATAGCTGTTCCCCTCCAGAAATCACCGATCTGAGCCTCACACAGAGTTGCATATTAAATGTCAAATTGGAATGTGCCCTAGGTGAGCAGGTAACTAATTCTACCACCAGAGCCTGCTTGTGGCTTGTTTAATGGGGTATGATAATTGGACCCTGTCATTTCTGCCAGAATTCCCTCGTCATTCCCCAATCCCTGGATGACCAAAGTCACAGGAGAAACATTAGACGTTGATGGGAAGCACCTGAAAAAAATTTGAATGCTATTCTAGAAATTCCAGTAGCTAATAGTAATTATAAAGTGAAACTTTTTGAAAACTCGTGCATGAAATGACTCCTATTACAGTCTAACCCATAGATGGGATAAAGCAAATTAATGGGAACACAGTAGAAAGCTTGAGGGCATCATTATTCCCTTGTATCTTTGCCTTAGTATCCAAAACTAGAGAAAGCCAGCCAAGAGCTTTAAGTGTTCTGTCATTTAAATAAATTGCTCTTCAAAGGTTTACTCAACTGTCACCTCCTCTTTGCGCTGTCTCCAACATCTTGGGTCTCCCAGTCTTTAGCAGAATGACACCCTTCTAGTCCTTTTCTGTGTAGATCATCTTGACCGGATACATTATTTGTGAAGTGGCCTGCCTCCCCTGTGAAAGCCTGCGCTCCTTGAGAAAGGGGCAGATGTATTCTCATGATCATTTGAATTCCCATTGCTCAGGATAATGCCTGGTGCATACTTGGAATTCCTTACGTGCTTTATTACATTTAAATAGAATTGAAACCAGAGAAGTTTATTTTAAATTAAAATTGGGATGGACTTCTAATAATAGGGACAACTTTAAATGCTGGCTTTATAAATGACTCTGATGTGAGATTCACAGCATTTTAATTTTTTGGTAGTGTTTTTAAGCTTCTTTTCTTATTATATTTGCTTATCTTTCACAGATACGCTATGACTGTATGGTACTTTGATGCTGAAGAAAGGGCAGAAGCCAAAAAGAAATTCAGGAATTTAACCAGTACGTGTGCGAAAATTTTCTGTGACTTTTCATCAAATCAGTCTTTGACTTTTATTTAAGATTTTTTGTATATATTCTAATATACAGTTGACCCTTGAACAACGGGGCAGGGGTGGGGGTGGGGGAGGGTGTTAGGGGTGCCGACCCCCCTGCAGTTGAAAATCTGCATATACCTTTTGACTCTCCAGAACTTAGCTACTAATTGCCTACTGTTGACAGGAAGCATTAAACATAAAGTCAACACATATTTTGTATGCTCTATGTATTTATGTGCTGTATTCTTACAACAAAGGAAAAGCTAGGGGAAAGAAAATGCCATTAAGAAAAATCCTAAGGGGGGCGCCGGGTGGCTCAGTCCGTTGAGCCTCTGACTTCAGTTCAGGTCATGAGCTCGCCCTTTGTGAGTTTGAGCCCCGTGTCGGGCTCTGTGTTGGCAGCTCCCAGCCTACAGGCTGCTTCAGATTCTGTGTTTCCCTCTCTCTCTGCCCCTCCCCTGCTTGTGCTCTGTCTCTCTCTCTCTCAAAAATAAATTTAAAAATTAAATTAAAAAAAAAAAAAGAAAAGAAAAATCCTAAGGAAGAGAAAATGCATTTACAGTACGGTGCTGTATTCGTTGAAACAAATCTGTGTATGGGTTCAACAAACCTTGAACCCATACTGTTCAAGGGTCAGCTGTACTCTGTTCTGTCTCAGCCTTGGCTTAGCTTCAGATGTAATGACATCTTGATGGGCTTAATCCTGAACCCCTGGCCTGGGCTCTGCTGGAAAAAATCAGAAAAAAATGCAAATGGCATTCATCCCCTGTGAATGTCCACTGATTGTGTGACAGGTTATAATACATGGGAAATAGTTAACTTTTTTCGTTAATGTTCACCTATCAAACATAACATTCAATTTGGCCCCTGATTTTGGCACATTTCATAGGGGATCCTGTGGAGGCCAGTTAGAATGGTTGATTTATTCTATTGGTGTGGGACTGTGACTCTGTCTACAGACACTGGGCTCATGTAATACAAACCGAATGTGACTTAGCACCATTCCTGTCCTGCCTCCAGTTGTAGGCCAGCATTTCGCAAAATCTGTTGTACATCCTGCTAGTCTGGCCAAGTTGGTTTTCGAAAGGTAAATCTCTGGCCCCTTAAATGTATTACATACTATATTCCTCTCTTGAAGAGTCACAGTGGTCATTGGCATATTAATCAAGACAAGCTAATCTAAGATTAAAATAAAGATATATGTAACATTGCCTAACCCATGACCCATTTGGACTGTAGTTCTATCAAAAACCAAAGAAAACACATTTTGCTAAGTGCTGTCATGGGGCACTGTGTTCAACTTTGTATTATAAGATGGGAAGTTTTCACTGGAAGCTATTTTGATGACACTTGGGACATTAAACTCATCAGATTTGGCTCCTTCCCCTCTTTATTTTCTTTCCTGTCCCCAACCCAGGGAAAACTGAATCGGCCCTCACCGAAGACTGACTGTGCTCTGAAATCCACTGGCCTCATTCATTTTAGTAATGGTTCCCGAATTCTCTTTAAGAGTTGAGATCCAAAGAAGGCCTCTTCGGTGACTCAGTGACAAGAAATCCCCCTCCTGCTTGCATCATTCACATCCCTGTCTGACGTATGGTACTTTGTGTTTTCTTGCCGAGATGGCATCCACCTTCAGACACTCTCCTTGCAAGATGAACTCATTTGCTAACGCCAGAAATGCCTGCAGACGACCTAGCTGGCCAGCGGTTTAACTGATAGATTTGGTAATAACTAGCTATCAAAACAAGATCATGGAAGCATGGGCAAGGGAGTGAATCTTACTTGCACTTTATGTACACTTCCTGATTTGAAAGGAGGAGGTTTGCCAAGAAAAAGCAACGGTGACAGATGCCACAGAGAGGCATCATTGAAGCCTTAACAGCAGGAAGCAGAAATTTGTGTCATCAGAACAATTTCCAGATGTTCTTAATCCAGGGCTTTTGGGGTTTCTGGAGAATTATCACAATCTAATGACATTATTACCTCTAGAAAGGGCTGCTGTCATAGTCATCAATTTGTAAGTATCCTGTGGGTGGACATTCTTTTTTTCCTGGTCCTGCAACCTGGACTTTTCTGCCTCTGCCCCATTTTTCTGACATTAGGACTTTCTGATCAAAGATGATACACCATTTATTTTTTATTTTCACTTCTTACGTGGAGGACCTAATTCCCCAGAGGCAAAAACCAGGCATAAATTGTTCGGGTTACTTTGTTGAAGTGGATTTTGAATTTACATCAAAGGGGAAAAGAACCTACCTGGAAGGTAGTTCGGAGACCACAACCTCTAAAAACGGTATCAAAAGACGTGCGTCTGCCGATACACAATAATCTTCAAGTATGCATCGTGAACAATTTGAGAATGGCAATGGTGTTAGAAATGTAGGCCTTCCCATGTTTCAGTTTTCCTTTTAAATGAGCTCACCCTTCTTCTTTAACAGAATGAGAAAATAACAAAAAACGGGCATTGTATTTTAAAATTGAAATGGAAATAAAACAAAAAAATCCTGAAAAGCTATTTGAGTTTGTCCACATTTTCTGTTCCTAGTAGCCTTTCTTCAACAGAATTGACTCTTCAGATCCACTGTGGTTGGCGGTATGTCCAGAATCATGGAATTTGCTAGAAATGTGGAAGATTCCACTACAGCAGAGCCACAGATTCCACCGTCTCAAGAACCCTGTATTGTGCACCTATTTTACGAAAGTTACTCTTCCTGGTTTTCAATTCCATTTTCATATTTTAAAATCCCTTTCGTTTCTTGCTTGCAAATCTCATGAACATTAAAGAGCCAGAAATATCCTCTTTTGTCATTTACAGATATATACACTTTCCAAGAAAGAAGCTTATTTTTTTTTTTTCCGTTTCTGGTTTTGGAAAATTTCCAGATAAGGCTTGTCTTCATTCTCACAACTGCTCTATTTTTTTTTCATAGTACTTATCATCTTCTAACTTACTATGTAATTTACTTATTTATTATGTTTACTGTCTTATATCTTTTCTCTAGAGTGTAAGCACAATGAAGACAGGGATTTTTGTATGTTTTTAATCAATGGAATGTATTCCCAGAACCTAAAATAGTGCCTGACACATTAAGGGCTCAGTAAATACTTGTTGAATAAACTTGGTCTCCTACTTTAGTGTCTTAATGGTTTGATTTATTTCCTCCACCTTTGGCAGAAAGGGCTCGCTGGAGTTTTTTTGTGCATATCTTTCTCTCGTTGACCTACAAATCGAGGCTAAGAGTTTTAGAAAGCTTTGGTCATAGTGTCATTCTATATTTGTTTACCTGTTGGAATAGGTCGTTGAACACTCTGAATCTGAAAATTGAACAAAGAAGAATTCTGCCCTTTAATAGCCTGGGACTGTGGGAGTAACATAAGAATAACTTCAGGGGCGCCTGGGTGGCTCAGTCGGTTAAGCGTCCGAGTTTGACTCAGGTCACGATCTTGCGGTCCGTGAGTTCGAGCCCCGCGTTGGACTCTGGGCTGATGGCTCAGAGCCTGGAGCCTGCTTCGGATTCCATGTCTCCCTCTCTCTCTGCCCTTCCCCCATTCATGCTCTGTCTCTCTCTGTCTCAAAAATAAATAAACGTTAAAAAAAAATTAAAAAAAAATAATAACTTCAGATAGGACAGGGTGCATCCTTCAACACTTCTGGTGAAATACATCAGTAGGAGAAAAGAAAGAACATCATCTGCTAGGAATTTTATGTTCTATAAAATTGTAACTTTTTTCCATGGTTGCTAATGTCATGAGGATGCTAGTGACAAGATTCTGAAGGAATATCCTGTCATTCCAATAGTATGTCTTGTATCTTTCATTTTAGTCAATATTTTGACTTGCCAGAAGATCTGACCCCTTAGGCCTTGCTTATTTCCTTCAGGCAAAGGTCCTATAAACTAATAAACTATAAATGAAATCAATTTTTAATGCACTGATTTTTTTCGTGGTTGAATTTGAGCCCTGGAAGATTTAACCTGGAAAATAAAACTTTAATAGGGTCTGCTTTTTGCTCCTGTCTTTGACAGCCCACTTAGGGGAAGACTTAACCCTGCTGAAGAAACATTATTTGGCAAATAATTTGATCAATTTCCTTTATATTCCTGGCAATGAAATGTTAAGAGCCTACCTCAGTGTTACGTCACCTATATAGTACAGAGCCCTTGGCAGGAGATTAAATTTTGAACCAAAGATCTGACTTCATGGAAATAAAAAGTCTTACCTAAGTGCATTAAATAGATCTTTAGTAGAGTAGTTAATACCAATTAAATGCTAGGCTGTCCGAATCATGAATTATCCACTCAGACATGATTTTGTTTTTCTTCTTTAAATAACTCCGGTTTTTTAGAGGTTGGGTCATCCTACTTTCTTTCTGTCATTCAGTCCTGAAATTTCCTGTGTTTTAGAAAGCCATGATGGGAAATGCCATGCTGGGTCAGCAGTTTGTATGAAATAGGAGTTTGGACATGTCAGGTGCTTTTCTATTTGATTAACTATGAGGACTGGCCCAAAGGATGTTCTTGGCCAAGTTATTTTAAATAAAAATCATCCCAGATCGACTTAGCTTCAGTCTTAAATCCTTTGAATGACATGAAGAGAATACTACTGGTTAACAAAGTGGTTAGAGACTTGCCAAAACAGAGTAAATAGTTCTTCTCAAAATGAAGCTGGGTATCGTGGAGCTCTGTTGGATCGTATGTGCTGCCTTATATTAAAGAACCAATCAACTTTCAGACCCACTCCACTCCTCTCCGAATGTGATTTTTTACTATATTGCTGATCCTTCATGTTGATAGGTCCTTTGAGAGGCTGCATTTACCATGGCCTCTCTCCTTTACATTTATTTACAAGGCCACGGTCAGCGGTTAACAAGTCTTGACACAGAACAATCGGTAAAATGACTACATACTCAGAGAATACCTATATGCCAGGCCTATGCTACACGCTCTCATGTGTTTCTTCTTTGCAGCCAGTGGGATACAGCTCTTCTCTACACGTGAGAAAATGTTCTCAGAACAGTTAGGTGGCTTGTCCAAGGTCACAGGGTAATGGAGTAGCACAACGTGGTTGGGTTTGACTTGGGACTTCCAGCTCCTCAGTATTTGTTGTCTTTGGTATCTCCTTCCCACAGAGGAGATGGTAAAACAAGAGAGGAATGAGTGGAGTAGGGAGAAGGGGAGCTTTCAATGCTAGCTGCTTGCATATTTACCTAAGTATTTGGTTATCCACAGGGGTCTAGTGCCCAGCCTCCCAAAGGAATGTCAGTTACTCAGTGTAAACCACAGGAACAGAAATCGCCAACTTCATAGTTGAATTCTCCCTTGACTTTGTAATGGGTTCTTTCCTGCCTGCCTCTCAGGATCGTGGAGGAACTTTAGGTATATGTCCAATGTTGGCCCCTCGGGCTCACGCTGGGCGTGGGCAGGATGGGCGTACCATCACCCACATAGCAGAGTTATGCAGGGTGGGCCACTGGGAGGGGAAACAGAATGGATTTCCTGGGTTGCCATGTAGAGGCTTCCCAGCGGGCCACAGTGCATCATCGTGACATTTGGGCAGCGTGTAAACTGCTACCCTCCTGTCCCTGTTTTGATGCACTCTGGGGGAGGAAAGCCGAGTTTTCTTTTTCACACACCTAGCTTCCCACTCTGGGGTTGAGGTAGAGCTGAGATGTCAGTGTAGTTCTGTTCCTGACAATTCTCCATCTGAGAAATAGAAACTAAGGGAAGAGACTGAGCAAGGCTCTGTCATCTTAGGAATGCTTTCATCACCTCTGAGTGACATTGAGTAGAAATTTATAAACATTTTTAATTCTCAAAGGCCCTTGGACAGTCTCTGCCGAGTCTTTTTAAGGTGGCCTCTAAAAGGATGTCATTTTAATTTCCTTAACCCAGCTCTTTTGCTTACTTAAATGCTGTGCGCGCTGAAAAAGCACCAGATTTCTTTCTTGAATCCTGTTTGTTTGACCTTTGATAAACTTAGCCCTTAGAAAAGTCAGCTTTTTTGGAAGTGGTTGCTGCTCATGCTCCTGAGTGCTGAGATTTTTTTCAGAAAATGTATGAAGATGATTTTGTGGTTCTTTTTTTAAAATTAGAGCAACATCTCAGAACGGCTGTTGTGTTTTATTGCCACAGTTTTGCCTTGCAGATTTAAGAGCAGTTGTGGAATGAAATTCATCATTTTAGGAGCAGATCAACACTGGGTCATTAAACATTAATTTAACAAGTAGACATTGTTTTGCGCCTGTTCTTTGAGGGAGAACAGCATATCCCTCATGACAGATGCCTGGCGGATGTACAGGAGGAAGGTGACTTGGGATTGAGAAGTGGAAGAAGCATTTTATCTATCATTCGTGAACTTCCAGGGAAATGGAAGTTAAAAGAGAACAGGGTCTGGGTGTGGTAGGCCTGTTGGGAAGGCAGCTTTGGGAATAGCCCAAATTCCTGCCAGATCTCAGATGAGCTGTAGGTGGGTGGGGGTAGGGAGGCGGGCAGCTGTTCCCAGCGGGGCGAGGGCTTAAGTACTTGCCCACAGTCTGGATTTTGAAAAATTCACTGGGGACAAGGTTACCTGCCGTAAATATGCCGGGAAGTAGGAATTCCCCAAGAACATCTTCCACAGACCTTTATTTTTTTCTGAAAGTATAATAAATGCACCTGGGAGGCGACAAAGAATAACCGATTTGAAAAAGGTACAGAGGGGAAAAAAAATAGATCCCTGCAGGAGAAACAGTGCATTGGCTGGTTTCTCATGCGACCCTTGAGGGCTATCGCCTGTCCTAGAAAGGCCCTCCCCCAGCAGGGTTGGCTCCTTTGCTTGGTCATTTCCTCCTATTTTTATGCTTATTCATCCTGTGGCCTGCGTTCTCCTTGACGTGCCTATTTCCCACCTTCCCCCCCCCCCCCCCCAGCCCTCCTGCGAAGAGAGATAACATTCTGTGGACTTAATTCTCATCTGATAAGTTTTATTTTTAACCAACCCCTACATCCTTTCTTCTTCGCTTCTTATTTTCAGGAGCCCCCACGCTTCTTGGCCTTCCCTGGTGTTCTCAGAAGGTGTGAGCCGAACGTCTGGTTACAATATACGGCACCGGGGGTTTTCCGTCCTGGAGCAGCTGCTCAGGGTGCTGGGGACCTGGCTCAGCCTGCAAGGGGAGGGAAATTGTCTCCTCTGCACATGTTCCTGTTTTTAACTGGGCCATCCACTCTTACCTTCTGCTTCCTCTCTGGGCTGTCTGTACGTTTCCCTTTGTCAGTACATTTATGTTATCTTGATGAAGGAAACACGCTTTAAACAACAACCAAAAAAAGTCAGCTGTGACTTGCCGTGATTAGCGTGGACCGTCTTCCGTCCGCAGTGGCCTTGCAGCCACTTATGGGTCCCACAGTGTAACGAAGCCCTGACTTGACATGATGGTCCTTGGATTGAGATGAATGAAAGCAGGCAGGGTCCACCCGGTTGAAAGGAAAGGTTTTCGTCCTGGTTTGTTGGTCACACGGCCTCTGATGGAGGCTTTCCCAAGCAAGTATGCTAGGAGTAAACTGATCTCAGCTATGAAGCATATACACAGACTTTATTTTTCTTTTTAGCTTTTGGCCCGCCACTCCCCACCCCTCCCCAAATAGGACTAAATATGGTTATGGCTGAAAGTCTTCCACATAACAACACGAGGGTGAAGAGGAAGTTTTTAACCTGGAGAGGGGAATGGACTTTGCAGTTACTGTGGCTGCATTCCCCAGAGAGGGTTGTGCATGGGAATGCCGCTCAAGACTTGAACTTCATGGCCTCCAACTGCATTTTGTTCTCAATGGACCAGTTGTCTCTCAAGTGTCGCGTAGCTCTGTCATGCATCACATATAGAGTCACTGCATTTCCTGTAACGCCATAGAAGCACTGGAAATGAAAGCTAGAATAAAAAAGATCTGTGATACGACTTTATAATTTCACAGGATGGAAGACGATTACCAAAGGATTTAAGAATACTGCTAATAAAATGTAAGCACTTTATCATGGCGTGCCAAGCGGGGTCCGGGAGGAAATAGATGACCCACACAAGTTAGGATAATTGGAGAAGAGTTGAATGGAGGGACTTTTTACCAAGGTGGAGAGCGTGTTAGGGAAACCAGAAGAGTTTCCCTTGCTATAACAGCAAGTGGGATCACCCCAGGCATGAAGGGTGTGGGGAGGCGGGGAAAGAAAGTGGTGACCAGAACCAGAGGCAGGGTAGAGAGGCTCCCTGACAGGGGCTGGGATCTTCACTGGAGGAACCCAGCTGGCTCGTGAGACTCTGCAAGAAGGGAGCCAGGGGAATAAGCCCCCCAATCCTGCTTTTTCCTCTTCAGACCTGCTGGAGCACACCCTTGGCTAAGCACATCTGGAAGTCAGCAGTCAACAAAGCCTACTGACAGAGGCACGGGTCAGGCTCCTGTGGCCCAGGCAGGGACATAGGGGTGGAGAGTGTGGAGGGGCAAAAAGAAGTAAACACAAACGGCCTCCAGAGTTCTGCACGATCCAGCCCCTGCCTACCCCTCTCTCTTATGGCCTATGTCTTACTACTCTTTGTTTTCTGTGTTTCTGCAACACTAACATTCTCCTGTTCTTCAAATAAGTCAGGTCTGTTCCCGCCTCAGGGCCTTTGCACTTGTTTCCTCTGCTTAGAGCATTCTTGCCCTACAGCTTTGCCTGGATACTGATGATCTCAGCTGCTTAAAGAGGATTTCTCACCCTCCTGTCTCACCCTCAAGTCATATTCTATCTCACTAGCCATTTCTATTTTTACATTTAAGAGAATAATGGAACAGGTTTTTGTTTTTTTTTTTTAATGTCAATATTTGCATTGTGACACTTGTTTGTAACTGTTTAAACTCAAAATGAAAAATTTAGATATTAGCTTAAAAATCTGCACGGGGTACCTATGTTTTACAAATTCCATCTGAGTCTGTGTAAAAGTGGGCAGGACTGGTAGTGCCCAAGGGCTCAACGGGAGTTGTGTGAAGGAGTGGTCCTCTGCCTGTATACAGAGGCAGCATGCCTGTGCTTTTTACCATGGCCGCCAATGCTGTGTGTCTTTCTCCACAGGGACCTATAAAATCTCCCCCAAGAGCTTCAGAGAGATTTTCCCCCTGCTCTGATGGCCACGCCCTGACTCATTCTAACTCGTGTGGATACAGACCAACCAAGGATTGGTTCCACCTAAGGATTTGGAACGTGTGCCAGACCAGGGTGACTTTCCCTTTCAGAAGGGCCCACCCCACCCCTTTCAGGCACCATGGGAATCGCAGGGAGGCCGGAGGCACCAAGTCTGGGTGGGAAACATGTGAAGATAACTTATGGTAAGCTCTTGCAGCGTCATCTCAGGGAAGAAGGGGTGTGAAGGCATTTCTGATGGCTTTCTTCCAACTGCCACGACCATCCTGACTGAAGCTAGAGGCCGGGGCACATGCGCTGGTATCTGACAGGGCAGACCATTCTGATGAGTGGGGCCTCTGCCGTACAACTGTTGGGTGTTTTCATGATCACTCCTACTTTTGGGGACAGATACATCAGTTCAGGTTTGGAGGCCAGGATTTTGCTCTATATTCTGCTGTTAACTGGTGGACAATTGTTCACCTTCTAGGTAGCAGTCTCATTGGTGTTGAAATTCAAGAGCAAGTGTCATGGACATCCAAGAACAGGCTAAGAGGAGTGGAAGTCTCATTGGACTAGCTCTGGAAGCCTAGAAAGTAGCCAGGGACTAAGGAAACTCTCAAGGCAGCCACACCCCTCACCGTCTCTCTCCTGCTCCTCCTTCTCTTGGCTGGAGAGTCTCTTCTGGACCATGATACCCTGGCTATGTGCCATTCCAGCTGCTTTCGGTTTTCCAATTCTGAAGAAAAAAACACGAGTTGCAAAGTTCATCTTTTGGGGCCAGACCAGAAGTCTAGACTGACCACCCTATGGTCAGGCATTTGCCAGTGCTGTGGATGGAGGGCATGGGGTAGAATCACATAGTTCCCTACAAGGCTGTTTCTTCAGAAAGGGGATGTGGGCAGTGCAGGCCCTTCCAAATCGCACAGGGTCACACTCACTCTTTTCGTCTTTTTAAAAAGCAGAAGCAAAGTGATTGCTGTTACTTGTCCCTTAAGAGGTGAAAGCTAGATTTTACTAAAAATCTACTTAAATGATGGTACACTGCCTGTTTGTCTCTTCACATGAGCACTGATTTGTGAATCAGATTCACTGCTTGACATCTGAGGTCTGAGAGCATGAGACACAGGAAATAGGTTTTGGTTAGTGGAGAGCAGAGCAGAGGGAGGCCAGGCTCCAGGAACGTGGAGGAAGGAGGGTAGGGGGGTGGAGGGTGGTGCCCTGCTGGTACAGAGCTGAAGATACTTTTCCTCATTTCACACCATTTCCCAAGGTGGGCTCTACCTCATCCCTCACCTGACTCAGTGGTAAAATGTGATACGTGGATGAATAATGCCTGACCCTGACTGAGCACTTAGAGCTACACAAATTAGATCATGTTTCTAAAACCCACAGTGGAACCTGGTCTTGGGGGTGACCTATATGCATGAAAGTTATTTATTATGAAGTTTCATGTGCAAGGAGAACAGCTACATCATGATCATTTCTTTCCCTATTAGGTTATGGCCAGCTGCTTTTTTTAAAAAAAAAAAAAAAAGGACTCTATTAGACTCTGTATTAATGTAGGTTTTAGTTAATATTTTCCCCAAATCTGAGCCACGTGTTCCCATTAGGGTGCCATGAAGGGAGAGCTCATCATAAAACATATATCTTGAGGCTGGGGCAGCCACGCCCACCATCTCGAAGGAGAGGCATTAGTGGTGGTTAATCACCTGTAAGGGTGCCTTCGTTCCTTTGCAGCTGCTGCTCCTTTTCCTAACAGCCACGCTCATGCTTGGAGGCATTCTTAAAGGTCAGCTGTTCCTCCCTCAGCAGCTTAAAATTTCCACCACTCATGGTCAGTTGTGTTTCCCCCCCTCCCCGCCGCAAAACTACTATGGCCGCCCTTGAGCCAGACTACCTGTCCACCGCGCGCAGGGTAAAAAGTGTGGTAGGACAACTGCCGAAGGTCTGGACCCATGAGCTAGTGCTGCTGTAATGTTTTCGAGCTTGGAAAAAGTGCAGCAGCTCTGACATAAGGGAAGAAAACTCTACCCACAAAGGTAGGACCCTTGGTTTCAACATTCTTGGGTGAACGATGCTGGGTTTTGGGTGATGCACAGCACAAACAGGCAGGGAGAGCTGGAAGCAGGTAAGCACAGCTCGAGGCGTTGTGCGTCTGTGAGATGGAGGCGATTCTCTTAGAGGCTGAGACAGCACTGGAGGTTTGGGGCCCGATGTTGTGTTTATCATTAATACTTCACAGCTGCCTGGCAGATAGTCGGGAGGCCACATGGTAGATTGGAAACAATGTGGACTTTGGAGTCAGGCATGATTTTGAATTCCAGATTAGCTGTTTGTAACCGTGCAACCTCTGTGAGGTATCTAACCTCTATGTGCTTCAGCTTTCTCCTCTGGAACCTTGTCTCCATTCCCTCTGATGATTATAGCATAACTCACTTACGAAGTGTTCCCTGTCCCTGTGAATCCGGGCTTGGCTAGCTTAGAGGTTTTAGTGCCCAAAGGACAAATGCTTTCTCCAGGAGGCACAGTGATATGTCTATTGAGTGTGGATATTGACAGAGCCACCTGGACACTCATAGCTGCAGGAGTCACTACCAGGCAAATGGACAAAAATGAAAAACAACACAACCCACGTGTAAGACCGGAGTGATTGATGAAACTATCAAGGGAACGTTTCCTTGCCCAAGGAGGATGTAGAGAAATATGGATGGCAGATGTCTAGGGCTTCCCTTGGGTTCCGTCCTGTCCTGGGACTACTGTGTCCATAATCAAGGTTAGCAAAGTGCTCAAGTGGCACTCCCTAGGCAGTATTACCCAGGGCTAACCCCATTGGGAATAAGGGTTTAGGGTACTGAGCCAGGTAAAGAGCCCCAGACAGCTAATGGGCTGGGTGAAGGAAAAGGGGGTGCAATAGCGAGTGAATACGTTAGTTACCAATTTACTGCCTCTCAGCTCCAAATGGGCCCTTCACTGCCTTGATAGCGGAGCCACACTGTAAACCTTTCTCCTTTGCCGTCCGGCGCAATGCCAGCCTTTGCCAGTAGAGGGTGCTGGAGGGACATGGCAGGAAGCAGGGGCACCTTCCCGTTTGAAGTGAACTCCCGTTTGGTTGTCAGTGGAATGTGTAGGACACAGAGTGGCGCTTACCCTCCAGCAAGTTGTGTTGCCAGTGCCCAGCCTGACTGATTTGCTTGCGGGCACCCAGCAGGAGGCCTCACAGTGGACCCGCCTCAGCTCACCCACTTTGGACCAGGTCCGGCCCTAGGCATCTAGAGTGCTTCTTGACTATCTAGTAGGCTGGAGACTTGTCCTCTAGGAGATCTGAATCCCACTATGGGGAAGGGGCTGCCCTTCCAAGTTTGTTCCTTCGTTGGCTGCTCTCCCTCTGCCCTGTTCTCTATTAGTATATATTCTTGTAGATATTTCCTCGTATTAATCTTCCCTGATCAAATTCCTATGTAGTTTCTGTCTCTTGCCTGGACCCTGAGTGATAGAATTGGCACTGGAAGTGGTCCCAGAAGATAAATACCACACACACACACACACACACACACACACACATACACACAAATGGCATTTGGGGATTTGTCTAGGCTTAAGTGCAGTGCTCCGCTCCTTGCTAATGGAAAATGGGATGCTGGTAATATCTGGCATGCCATGGAATCCCAATTAATCAAGCTATCACTTGTGGTTAATTGTGATGCAATGTCACTGGATGCAAATGCCTTGAGATCTCAAGCAAGTGCTGGACTTGACTGTTAGAGCAGTAATGAGGACTAAAGAACAGAACTGTGGAGTAGATTGCCCTGAATATACTAGAATACTTACAGAGAGGAAAGGACAAGTTCAGGCTCGTTAGCTCTCAGCTCAAATCACGATGTGACTATAGGAAGTCAGAGACCTTCTATTAGAGCCCTGCAAGAGTGATTACTTCTTGTAGTCACGGGGCTGATACTGCTAAAAATCAGGTACAAAATTTAATTGTGTGGACTGTAGAGTTGTGAGTGCTAAATTCACAGTGTGGCAAATTTCTTTCATTAAAGTTTAGGGCATTAATAGGAAAGAATGGGATCCCAAAACTTGGAATAGAAATGTGTCGTTAGACTGAGAAAACTAACGATCTTGAAGCCCAAGTCACCCCAAGCTTCCCTCGTCAGTGGAAGTATCTTGTCTGCCAAAATCTGAAGAGAGGTCCCTTCCTTTGCTTGAAACCTACGTGCTCACCTCAACCAGGGCAGATGTCTTGAAATGGGATGTCATTCTCCTCAAGACCCACCACAGCCATCCTTGTTACCATTGGCTGTATCACTAGGGTCAATTCTTAGCATGCTCTAGGGATGGAGATACACTGAGACCTGAGAAAAAGTAACCTAGACACTACACAAATAGTAAGATTTTGCTAATCAGGAGAAACTTGGAGAAATTGCATAAGAATGGATTCTAAGGGTGTTAGACCTACTGTGGTTATAAATTTTCCTTTTTTATATTTTTATGAGGCTTTTTTGCATTCTGTATTTTGAAATTCTGGGGATAATGCACATCTGTGTGTGACTATTATGATCTTTGTGGATTATAATGTTTTAAAAATAAAAATACACCTCTTTGTCTTCTGTTAGTGATGTCTGCCTCAAACTGTATTGTCTGACATTATTATTGTGCTCCTCTTGGTATTTTTCTGGTATGTACTTTTTGGATCTCCTTATTTTCAACTATGTGGTGCCATTTTATTTTAGGGGTATCTCTTGTAAATAGCTCCTAGCTTTGTTTCTCCTCCTACAAGCCATCTGTTGGAGTCACAGACATGTTTGGATTGACATACCATATTTTACCATGCTTCTTATTTTCTTGATTTGTTACTTTTCCTGTCTTTGATTAACTTCTTATTTGTTTGCTTTTGTTCCTGTTCCTGGTTTTTTTTTCTGTTTTTTTTTTTTACTCAGGTCATTTAGGAACAATACACTGTATTTTTCTAGTAGTTAATCTTACATTTTTGATATGCATCTAAATATTTTTCTATCTTCCAGACTTAATCAGAATCTATAGCTTCCTTTTGTACAAAATAACCATGTCTCCATGCTTTTAGTTCCTTCTCAATTTCATCCACTTCTCCTATTAAGATAATCTCGGGGGCACCTGGGTGGCTCAGTTCGTTAAGCGTTCGACTTTGGCCCATGTCATGATCTCACCAATCATGAGTTTGAGCCCCGTATTAGGTTCTGTGCTGACAGCTCAGAGCCTGAGGCTTGCTTCAGATTCTGTCTCCCTCTCTCTCTGCCCCTCCCCCCATCAAAAAAAATATATATATATGTGTGTGTGTGTGTATGTATATATGTATATACATATATACATACATATATACATATATATATATATATAAAATTATATATATATATAAAGACAATAGTGCTAGGGTTATTTTTTTTCTGTAAAGAAGAAGTTTTAGAGCTTTTTTATTTTGGTTTTTAATTGCTTTGATTACCCTTGCTTTCTATATTCGAGGTCTTTCTGGATTTATTTTTTTCTTTAGTGAGAGAATATCTCCTAGTATTACAGAAGGTGTTTATGGATGCTAAACTTTAGATTCTTGTGTATGTGGGTATTTCCACTCATTTGAGTTCTGCTTTGGCTGCTTGGTCCATCAACAACTGAGATTTAGGTTAAGACCTCTCATTAAGAATGTAGATTTTTCTATTTCTCCTTGTACTGTGTTGCTGTGGCTTTATATATTGAAGCCATTTTATTAGACATACAGTTTTGGAATTTTTAAATATATTTGTGAATTGAACTTTTTGAAAAATCATTGAGATTAATTTTTCTGGTAATGCGTTTTGCTTACAATTTATCTTGTCTGGTGTTTATAGAGCCACCAGAACTACCTTTTTAAAAAATCTTCATTTTCAGGGGTGCCTGTGTGCTCGGTCGGTTGAGCGTCTGACTTCAGCTCAGGTCATGGTCTCGCAGTCCGTGAGTTCGAGCCCCATGTAGGGCTCCGGGCTGACAGCTCAGAGCCTGAAGCCTGCTTTGGATTCTGTGTCTCCCTCTCTCTCTGCCCCCTCCACCACTCAAGCTCTGTATCTCTCTCTCAAAAAAAATAAATAAACATTAAAAATAATCTTCATGTTGAATATGGCTCTCTTATATACTGCATATAGTTGGATATTTTCCTTGTGTACATCTAATATAATCATATGTGCTTTAAATGTATATTTCAGTTAACTTTTCCCCAACTTTTGATTTTGACAAATTTCAAATCTACAGAAAATTTGCAAGGAAAACTACCAATTAGATTCACCAATCATTGGTACTCTGCTAAATTCTGTGTATGAATTTGTGTGTATGCAAATGAATTTGTGTGTATGAATTTGTATGTATGCAAATTCATAAATACATACACTTAAGTATTTTTTGAACTTGATGAGAGCTGAGCCTTATTTCTGAAGAACCATGGACCTTCTCCTACCACAATATAATGATCCACTTTGGAATTTTAACATTGATACAACATTATCATCTAATAGTTCATATTTAGATATCCTCAATTGTCCCAACGAGGTCTTTTAAAAATTTTCCTCCACTCAGGATCCAACGAAGAGTCTTGAACTCCATTTAGTTTTCACTATATAGAAGAGAGACCCAGACTTTTTTTGTTTTGTTTTGTTTTTCCATCTCAGTGTCTGTGTGTCTGTCTGTTGTCAATCTCTTTTTTCAAGAATTCAGTGTGGTGGTTTTGCAGGATATTGCTCTATTTGTATTTGTCTGACTCCTTCCCTCTCTAGGTCTGGGTAAATAGTTCTGGCAGGAATACTACACAGATGATGCTGTGTTCTCATCAGTGAGTGTGTTAGGGGCGAATAGTATAGTTTATCCCGTTATAATATGTTTGATCCCTTGGTTAAGGTAGGTGTCTTTCGGGTTTCTCTACATTGTGGTCCCCAGCAATCTCTTACCCCATATTTCATCTTCCGTTGGTGATTTTTACTGTTGCAAAACAATGGTTTTCAATTTCTATCTTTCCTTCTCCACCTGGTTGTTGGCATTCTAAGGAAAAGCTTTCCCTTTCTCTCTTCTCTTGCCCCATCCCTTTTAAAATAAAGTTTTAGGAGGTGCCTGGGTGGCTCAGTTGGTAAAGCACCCGATTCTTGATTTTAGCTGAGGTCATGAGCTGGAGCCCCATGTGGGGATCCACCCTGGGTGAGTCTGCTTGAGATTCTCTCCCTCTTCCCCTGCCCCACCCCCATGTGCATATGCATCCTGTCTCTCTGTCCTCCCCCCCCAAAAAAAGGGTTCAGGATCAGAGTGGATTTGTGGATGAGTTGTTGATTCAGTATTGTGATCAATTCCTGTCATTACTCATTTTGAAGTTAAATTACCCATGGTCTGGCCATCTTGAGCTCTTTCAAGCTCCCAGTATCAGGGGGGCCCATTCTGTGACATTACCCACCAGGTGTGAGAGCACTTCTTTACTCTCTGGTCAAGATCTTCAGAGCTTCTCTTTTAACTTACCCTGTCTCAGCCCTGAAATCCTTCTTTTCTCCAAGATGTCATAATGTTCAACCGAGGTCTGGATGCTAGAGGCACTTTGGGTACAGAGATGAGGTTGATTCCAGCTGCTTTTGTGGAAAGCTAAGAAATCTCAAGTTATACTAATGCAGTTTCTTTTTTTTTAAATGTTTCATTTATTTATTAGAGAGAGAGAGAGAGAGAGAGAGAGAGAGAGAGAGAGAGAGAGAATGAAGTTGGGAGGGGCACAGAGAAAGGGAGAGAAGGAATCCCAAACAGGCTCCATGCTGTCAACATGGAGCCCGATGGGGGATCCATCTCATAAACCTTGAGATCCTGACCTGAGCCGAAATCAAGAGTTGGACGTTTAACTTACTAAGCCACCCAGGTGACCCTATACTAATGAGGTTTCTAATTCTATCCTAATACTACAGGATTTTTTTTTTCTTCTGTCCACCTTTGATACTTGTACCTGTCTTCTCCCACAATGAGAACCTGGGTTCCCAACAATATATTTGTTCAGTCCTGTGATTCATTCAGAATATTTCATAATGGCTTCATCAACAACAAACTAAGTCACTTAAAAAATTTCTTTGCAGCTTTCTTTTTGTCCTTAGACTAAACTGTATTCCATTGAGGGTGTATTGTCAGAGTACTGTGCTCAGAAATTGTTTGGATTAGTATTTTTCCTTCTGTGTAATTAGGTGTATAATTATGAATATGGCCAATGTGATAGATGGTTGGGTTCTTTTGTTTCTATTTGCATTCAACTTTCATGTTTTCCCCATTCATGTTTAAATTTATTTTTTGAATGCATAAAATATTAACATGGTTCAAAAGTCAAAACTATATGAAAAGGTATACTTACAAGTCTCGTTCCTTTCTCTATCCCTTCTACTTTGTAGATACCAACCCCCTGTACCCCCATAGGACACTGATTTTATTTCTCATTTATGCTTTGTTTTTCAAAAATAAGCATGCTCATTTCTATTCTTTCTTCCACAAAAGGTGATAGGTAATTTTTTTGCCTATTGCTTTTTTTCATGTATAAGGTGATGATATATATATGTGTGTGTGTGTATACACGTATATGTATATATGTATATATGCATATGTGTATATATACATATATATATATAATTTTTTTAATGTTTATTTTTGAGGGACAGAGAGAGACGTGGCACAAGTGGGGGAGGGGCAGAGAGAGAGGGAGACACAGAATCCAAAGCAGGCTTCAGGCTCTGAGCTGGCAGCACAGAGCCTGACGTGGGGCTTGAATTCACAAGCTGTGAGATCATGACCTAAGCCAAAGTTGGATGCTCAGCCGACTGAGCCACTCAGGCACCCCGATTTTCAGGATATATATTTTTAAGCTGATAGAGATTTTCCTCATTCTTCTGTATGTTTCAATTAAATAAAGTGTGATCACTTTTTCATCTGGCTTAAATCTAACTTTACTTTGTGCTTTGTTCTCCTGTGTTGTGGAACTGTTTCCTGCGTCTGTTAATTTTTTTAAAATTCCATTTTTCCTCTACTAGTTTAGGCATTATACACTTTTTCTATTCCTTTTACATCTTATCCTAAAAATCACAACCTATCAAGTTGTGGTATCAACATAACAAGTCTAAAGTTAATTGGTAACTGTACCCTCCTTTCAGAAAAGTAATGACCTTTCTATAGTTAGAACCCACGAGACCTAGTTTATGTGTTCAAGGTTTTTTTTACATGACTTCACAAATCCTTTTCACTTCTCTGATCATCAATTTTGGATCATATTTGCTGCTACCCAATGGGCATTTGTTAGATTTTCCTTTGGGTGATAAGCTTTTTGTTTTCTGAAAATGTCTTTATTTCACCTTGGTTCTAGAAATATTTTCACTCTGAATTTTAGGTTGATCATGATCTTCAACATACTAAAAGATTATTCTGTTTTCTGTCTTGTTGCTGTAAGTCCAACACTCTTTTTAAGAAAATCTGTTGTTTTTTCTCAGATTTGATATCAGAGTATCCTCCTTGTCTCTGGTATTTAGAAGGTTATGCTGTATCTAGGTATGGACTGATTTTTATTTATCACAATTAGAATTCACCGAGCTTCTTGAGTCTGGATTGGTGAAGGAAAATTCTCAGCCATATCTCTTCGAATGTGGTCTCTGTGCTACTCTTTTCTTTGGGGACCCTGAATACCCTTGACTTTAACATCTGTACCTTTTACTTCTTCCTGGTTTTCCTGTTTGTCTCCCTGGGCTACAATCTGGATAACTTGTTTTGATTTTTAACCCTATTCATGATCTTCTGTTGACTCATCCACTGAATTCTTCACTTTGGTTATCACATTTTTTTTTAAATTTTTTTTTTTTTTTAACGTTTATTTATTTTTGAGACAGAGAGAGACAGAGCATGAACGGGGGGAGGGTCAGAGAGAGGGAGACACAGAATCTGAAACAGGCTCCAGGCTCTGAGCTGTCAGCACAGAGCCCAACGCGGGGCTTGAACTCACTGACTGAGAGATCATGACCTGAGCCGAAGTCGGCCACTTAACCGACTGAGCCACCCAGGCGCCCCTCACATTTTTTAAATCCAGAAGTTCTACTTGATTCTCTTTCTCATTTGCAAGATCACTGGATAAAAATTTCCTGTTCCCTGCAGATGCATAGCTTACATGTTTCGTTAAACATAATCAGAATTCTTATAGTCAGGCCAAATCTTGTGTGGGTTTGTGTCTCAGGGTGTGTGTGTGTGTGTGTGTGTGTGTGTGTGTACGCGTGCATGTGCACACATGCATGCATACATGACTGATTCTGCTTTTCTCCCTGAAGATAACTTGTTTTTAGCCTACATCCTCATCATCAATTCCAGACTATTGTACTCGGAACTATCTCTAGGAACCGGTGGAGAACTAGACCAAAGCTACAGTCTTCCAGAGAGCATTTGAGTTGGCTTCTGCTTGGCACCTGAGGGTGATTGCAGTCCAGGACCACTCTAATCCTACTTCAAGCCTTGAGTTCTGGGTCTATCTCAGTTATAAGATCTCACAGAAGGCCTGGATTCCTCTGGTTCTTCCTTCTGTTTGGGTCCTAGCTTATTGAGGTGACAGTCTCCCATTAGACATTCCATTTTGTGTGAGTCTTAGCTTTGACATATGGCCCTTTTGTGACCCAAATTCTTTAGCAATGCAAGTTCAAGTCTAATGAGAGCAAAGCTTTCCTCAGGACAAAAGTGGCTTCTGTGTTCATTTATCTCTGGAGTTCCCTTTGTTCTGGTTATTTCTAACTGTGTTGTTAGCACCTCTTTCTTTTAAGAAACATGTGTGGGGTTTTTTGTTTTGTTTTGTTTTTTTGTTTGTTTTTAACATTTTGCCAAGAGATTTTAGGTTTGTGTTTGTTTGTTTTGTTATCAAGAGGGCTTGTCCAAATACCCTAGCCTGTTATTACAGAGGCTCTGAAGTCTTACGGTTTCCTTTGACAATTTATTTGTCTACTCTGACTTTTGAAGGGTGGATGTTCTTGAATTTTTGGTCTTCTGGTAGCACTTTATTTTCCAGTGTTGCATGTGTCTAGAACATATATAAAGTGAGAGAATGAAGCTATTCTGTGCCAGGTACCTTACTGAGTGCTTTATAATTAGTTCTTACAACAACTTCAGGAGATGGGGTGGTGGTGGTAGCTATTGTTTTTCCCACTTTATATAAGAGGAAAATTAGGTTCAGTAACTTTACCAAGGTCCTCAAACTAGCAGGTGGCCAAGCCATAGCCTCAAGCCAAGATCTGATGCCACAGCCTGGGCTCCTAACCACTTCATCCCGAAAGGTCCCCATTTATAGCAATTTAGTAAGTTACTGTAATCAAAATCATTACAATTGTCATCACAGAACTCAATTTTGACTTTGTATACACAGAAACAATTCTGACTCCATATGTATAGATCCTGTAATGTTGATGGCATTGTTAGTCAAAGTCACGATTCTTCTCAATCCTTAGCTTGAGTCTATGTAATGTTCGCAGGTCTGTGGGTCTCACCTCAACACAGTAACTCAGACCAGGTCAATCTTCAGGGCAACACCATTTCTACTTTGGTTTTGGTTCTTTCTTTCCCTATGCATTTAGTGCAGAAGGAGGAAATAGGCTCCTTTGCTAAGAGTGCCATCATACTGGAATCTTGTGTTATGCAATCTGTTTTTTAAAAAATAAAAAGCTATTGAGGCCATGAATTTTCCTCTTTGACTTGGGCCGTTCCTGTGGGGTTTTATGAAATTTTACAGTCTAGTGGTTAGAGATGTGGGCCTTAGAACTAGGATGTCTGGGTTCAAATTCTGAGTCTGCCACTAAATACCTCTGTGACCTGGGGCAAGCTATTTGAGCTCTGTGTGTTTGTTTCCTCACCTGAAACATGGAGATAAAGGCATCTACCTCATAGAGTGATGAGGATTAAGTATAAAGTAGTGTTAAGAAAAAGTGACACACAAGTAACAATTAAATGCTAATAGTTAATAGTTTCATGATTTCTGAACAGTCTGTAACTTTAGGGCTTATTTTTTTGTTCTTAACCAAGAATTTTGTTAAAATTTTCTCGTGGTTGATAAGTGCATATTTTGTTTTCGCTTATTTCCAGTTTTATTGCATATTAGGCATCTTAAAAGGCTTTCAGTAATCTACTATCCAAACAAATTTTGTTCCAGAAGTATTTGAGAATGTCTGTTTTCAGAATACAAAGTTAGTAGTATACATACATGTCTCTATTAAATCCTCTTTGTTCATGTTAAGTTTTTAAACTTTTTAGTCTACTAGATCTGAAAATCAAATTCCCCACAAAATCTCTAGATACATGTAGTTTGGGTTTCGGTCTGTCTCTGTTTCTCTCTCTTTTATTTCTTTTTTAAAATTTTTATGTATTTATTTTTAATGCTTATTTGTTTTTGAGAGAGAGAGACAGAGCATGCGCAGGGGAGGGGCAGAGAGAGAGGGAGACGCAGAATCTGAAACAGCTCCAGGCTCTGCACTGTCAGCACAGAGCTCGATGTGGGGCTCGAACCCACAAACTGTGATATCATGACCTGAGCCGAAGTTGGCGCTTAACCAACTGAGCCACCCACCCAGACACCCCGTCTGTGTCTCTTTTAAATACTGCTCTGTAGTTAGTGGATTTTTCTCCCCTCTGCTCAGGGAAATATTTTCCTATTCAGGTATCCCTTTTCTTCCCTTTCCTTACTGTTCTCTCAGAATACCTGAAAGTCAAATTCGGGCTTAAGATTTGAAAGCTGTTTTTAGGAGCCAGAGGAGCCCATGATGGACTGAGCAAGCACTCACTGGCTTGTCGTTAGCAGAAACAGGCATTACCACGTTGAGATACTGAAGTGAGAAGGTGGTGGAAACGGATGCTATTTAAGCTTCTCGCCCTTGCTTATTTTTAAACCATACTATATCTTTGGCTTGAAATAATACAGCAATCTTTCTCTTCCTCTTGGAGCCTGAGGAGGAAGCCCAAAGAACCAATGGAAAAAAAGATTCTACATGAGGAGACAAGAAGAGGTAAGAACATTTTCCCAAACCTTATTGGTCAAGGGCAGCCCGCTGTCTCATGGGGTGCCTCTGCGCAGGTTGTGTTCCTGAAGCTCAGGAGAGAGAGGCGCCTGCTTATTCTCGGGCTTCTGTAAGAATTTCCCTCTCCACACTCTAACCTATGAAAGTAGCTAGGCAGCAAGGAGATAAAAGTGCTGAGGATGTGACTGTTTTCTTGCAACTCTTTGTCTCTTTCTACCTACACAGAGCAAAGCAGCTCTCCTGTGGGGATTTAGCTTCAAAAGCGAAGCATTCTTGTCTGCTTCTCGGCCTCCATTATTAGCAGTAATGGAAGGGCCCTGTTTTCTAAGGCTACAAAATCAAGGAAGCACAACCTCTGCATTTAACTACCCGTGCCGAACCTCCTGCCTTGAATGCCTTCCCCTTGAATCGAAGGACTTTCAAGGTTGCTCAGTGCAGGGTTTGGTATTGAACCAGGAAAAGGAGTTGATTTTACTGGCAGACTTTCTCTTTCACAGCTCTGAACTTTTATTCCTACGTGGGCATTGTTTTTTGTTTTGTTTTGTTTTGGTTTGGGTTTTTTTTTTTTTTTTGCACAAGGATGACCTCCTTGGTCCACTGTCAGCTGGATTTGTGTTTTGTTTTTGAACTGCTGATCCAATCGTGGCGATGGGTTTGTCTTTTTACCTCGGAACTAGAGTATATCTGAAAAACAATTATAGTATAGGAGGAAAAATCTTGACTCGCCTGTCTTTTTACCTGCCAAAATCTTAGCTATTCAAGACAAAATTAAATACTACTCCATTTTTATCCTTGGTCTTAATTTCCCATTACACTATGCTATGAATTTCAAGGAACTCCTCACAAACTGCGTTTGTAGCTCCTAATGAGCATGTTTGATTTCATTTGGTTCTGTATACGCCTTTGGGGAAGGGAAGTACCTGGCCGAATTAGCTTTCAGAAAGCAGTTGCGTAATAGCAGTTGCATAACTGAGTCATTCTCATTCTGGTTCCATCTCTGATTGCCAGCTATGGTTCTGCCACCAATTCTAATGTGTTTGTGTTTTCTTAACACACCACCGAGCTATTCTGACACCAGTTGGGTGTCTTAGAATTGCACTCAATTCTGACACTACCGGAGATAGTGTCAGATCACACAGTTTGAGGGCTCAGTCCTACAAGACTGTCCCCACTAAGCCCCAACTTCAGTCACCAATTAATCCATGTTGTCACTTGGGCTTCTGAACAGTTGAGTTAGGAGTTGCAACAATCGCTTCCTTGGGTTTGATTGATTGGCTGGAACAGCTCCTAGAATTCAGAGAATCATTTTACTTATTAAATCGCCAGTTTATTATAAAAGGGTATAACTCAGGAACAGCCTGATGGGAGAGATGTACAGGGCAAATCCTCTCCAAATCCTCTCCTTTTGGGTTCTCATGGAGGCTTCATTACTCAGGCATAGTTGATTAAATCTTCTGCCATTGGTCAATCTTCAGCCTCTCCCCTTCTAGGAGATGGAGGGGGTGGTGATGCAGTGGGAGTGAAAATTCTAACTCTTAACTGCTTGTTGACTCCACTGGCGACCAGCCCCCTTCCATAGGTGCTTTCCCTGAGTTGCTTCATTAATGTAACACAAGCTACCTTTATTGCTCTCATCACAGGAAATTCCAAGGGGTTTGGGAGCTCAGTGCCAGGAACAGGAAGAAGGGCGAACACACACATTTCTTACTATAGATCACAGGGTTACAATGATCAGATCTAAAGTATTGTTGCTGTTTAGTAAAGTGGTGTCCCCCCCTGAGCCAAGCAGCCATTGAGCAAAATAGTGTATTTCCATTAGCTTCCCTCGTAGGGCTTGTGTGTGCATGTAGCAAACTGCGTTTTGTTTTGTTTTGTTTTAAACATGATTGGGGGTACCTTTCCCTGGTGTCAGAGGGCTTGGGAGGAGGTACTGCCAATATTGGCCTCTGCCACTCTTCCTTTTCTCTTTGCCGTGGCTGCCCTTCTCTTGATGGACTAGTGGCATGTTGAGTTGTAAGTACCTACTGACTGTGTGTAATCCCTTCCTACAGGCCCAAGAGCCATTCTATTTCTTTGACCACCTGTCTCAGCCATTTTTAATTTCTACTTTAACTCTCTCAAAGGTCTTAGCTGCTAGTGTACTACAGCCCCGATTAATAACATAATCATATCACATTAATAGATGGTCCTTTCACTTACAGTCATTTCTACTATCATATATAGAATGAAAGTTTTTCTTCTCTTTAGGCAGTGGCTTGGAAACTTTGTCCAGGTTACTCACTTGTACTGTAGCTGTGAGTCACACACACAGAGTAGGGACACCAAGGCTTTTCTTTCCAGAAATCAGCTTTATTTGTGCCGGCATGGGCTCAGGGGGCTAAGACCGAAAAGGCTGAGCCCCAAGCACCGTGTGGGGTGGGGCGGGGGGTGGTTGCCTTTTGTACAATTTTTGCTCCTTTGTCTCCCACATATGGTAACATCCAGTCTGAATGGGTAGTCTATGTTACAGAGTCATGAGGAAGGTCACATGCACACACATACAAGTTGCCTTCCCTTGTGAGGTTTTCACCTATTCTTTAGGGAAGGGCTCCACCACAGTATCGTCTACTTTGTGTGTGAACAATATGCCTTATACCATCATACACACAACACACCATTGATTATACAGAAAAAGTATGTTTCCCGAAGAAATGTACCATCTAATTGATGAGGCAATGTATATCCATATGAAATAATCAATGATACATGATGGTGGGATATGAATCAATATTATCTAAAGAAACTCTTGGTCAGTGCTCATTATGCTGTAAGTCTTCATGAAAAGAACAAATTGGGGTTGGGAGACAGATAGTCTTCACTGTCTTCCAGCGAACATCCAGGGGGAGGCTGAGGCAGAAGGACATGAGCAGTACAAGGCTCCCTTTGGCTAGACCACGAATGAATGGGGAAGATGAGGTTGACACCAGCAGGTGGGGATAATGATCCAGGGAATCTGGGGTATTAATGTTGCCTCAATGTTGAGTCCACAGGGTGGTTGGGGCTGAGGACACTTGGGTTAAAATAAATCTAATTTCCACTCCTTCCTTTCCATTTCTGTGGCCACTATGAAAACACAGGCCTCTGCCATTTTATATCTACACTCTTCTCTCTGTAACAGGTTCTCTATGGGTTGCCTAGCCAGCTCCAATCCATTCTGGTCCACTGCCAAATTAGTCTCTCTAAAATGATGCTTTTGTCATAGTGTTAGAAACATTGGAAAAAAGGAGATAAACACACTCACTGGAGCTTCCAGGCAGGAGTGACGGAGAGCACAGTGATGATCTAGGGGAGCAGGAGACCTTTCCCCTCCTGTTCTCCAATCCCTTCTTCACCATTACCTCACAAACGTATAACACCGAATATGACTTTCATAAACGTCCTGGTATGCTGTTTGAGCTCAACCCTACCTTTGTTCTTTTTTTTAAGCTCATTAAAAATATGCATTAGCACTGGGAGAAATCCTGAAGGAACATTATTTTAACAGCTAGCTTCTTAAGTAATGTATAGCTTAGTAAAAATTGGTAGCAAAAGTTCCGTCAGTCCACAGATTTTCAAATAAGAGTCATATCAGTATCACAGATGTGTGAGGTCATGAAACAAGGATTTAGGTGCATGTATTTCATAAAAAGCAAAGAGCAAAGGAGGCCCATGGGATAAGGAAGGGAAAGAGGCAGAGGAAGAAATATACTTTCAGATAAAGTGTAACCCCTCACTGGGGTGGGAGAGGGAAGGTCTGGAGGGTAAATGGCGTTGTCTTTTGTACCCAACACCCTGTTATTCCTTGCCAATGTTGATAGGATACAATTCCCAACTCCTCACTCCTTCTGAGAAAGATAGTTTCCTTGGGCTGAGGACAAGTTTGCATAAATGGCATGCCTATGAGCTACTATCAGGCCATACTCCTAGCAGCTGAGAGAATGGGTATACAACCCCGTAAAAATGATTTGTGTGGGACACTGACAGCATCAACTACAGCCCACCCTATTCAGATTCACTGCTTCTCACATTAATTCATTTCACTAAAATGAAGATTCTCCAGGATTCTGGTTGGTCACAATTTCTAGGACCACTAAATAGTACAGCTCCATTGGTCAGCTAGTCCTGAAGTCACAACTAATACTCATCATCTCTCTTTTTTAATCATTTGTTCTAGATTGTTCATACCCTCAGCTATCACTTTTGCTAGCTTAGATGTCTTGTTTGATGGGATGACCCAAACTCTCATCCCTGAAGGGTCTGAGCCCAAGAATCAAAGTCATGTTTTCCTTGTTTTGTTAGCTGATCATAGGGAACTGCCACCATAAGGTCCTCAGGTATAAGCCAAGGGAAAGTATCTGTTCATGACTGGTAGGTGTCATGGAAATCTGGGCTATTTTTGCAGATTCTTTGTGACCTTTGGGCCTGCTTTGAGACTGATCCCAGATGTCCCACTTTAATTGTATGGTGGATTGCTTCTGAGACTATGTGGGCCATGATGGGCATTCATGGTACATGGTCACTCGATGTCCCCTGATGAGATGCTCCGTCTCTAGCATGCCAGGAGCTATTTTTCAAATAGTACATGATTCCCTCTGCTCCTTGTACATATAGAATGCTAATGATCTGTGCTGTGTTCTCTACTTGGAGATTGCCTAGACTCCCCAAGATAATTTTGTCTACCTCTAATACATTAAATTTGCCCAAAAGTATGACCCAAGTGTCAGAGTTCTTATATTGTAGTTTGGATCTACTCTGGGCCCCAGTCAAAACTGGAAGCCTTCAGAATCATTTGATAAAAGAGAGCAGTATTCTCAAGTATGGATCATACTGCCCACAAAAATCCAATGGGCTATCAAGCATTGTATGTAGGAGACACAAGATATAATATATTGTCCTTTACTTTGGGGGTGGAATCCTAGAATGCTCTGGAGCATTAGACCTCAAAACTTTGGAGGTAACAAGACTCTGAATGTTGGTAGGATTTACATCTCACCCCATAAACCTCATATATTTTACAAAGACATCAAGAATCCTTGATACTTGTAGCTCATCAAGAATGGCTAACATGATGTCATCAATACGCCAGATCAATGTGATGTTCTACAGAATGTCCAGATATTTTAGGTTGATTTGGGAATATGATGTGAAAGCAGGAGAATTAATAATCTAGGACAAGACTATGAATATACATTGTTGTCCATCATATGGGAATACAATGAGATTCTGACCTTTCCTCTTGATAGGTAGGAGGAAGACCGCATTAGCCAGATCAATACCTGCATGCCACGTTCTGTAGGCTGTGTTAATCTTACCTGGAAAAGCTGACCACATCTGGCATAATAACTGCAATTGGGGCTACTGCTTGGTTAGATTTGTGGTAGTGTGCTGCTATCCACCATAATTCATCAGGTTTTTATAGGGGGCATACTGGTAAACTAGAATAAAAATGGGAATGTGGATCATCACCACTGCATCATTTAAGTCTAAGAGTGGCCCTAATCTAATTTTCTCTGGGAAGCAATCTTGGTTTTTAATTTATTAGTTTTTCTAAAGCTAGGGATACCTTCAGGGGCTCTCATTTGACCTTTCTGATTACAATTCTTTTACTCTACTGTTTAAGGAACAAATCAATGTCTATTGTGAGAGCTTCATGGATTAGTATGTCTATTCCATTTACATATTTAAGAATTGCAGTAATCACCACTAGGTAGGTCTATGGATTCAGTAGACCCATTGTGACATAAGTAGGATTGGGTCTGAAATCCATTTATTACCTAATGCCAAATATCTCTGCTGTAACAGGAGATCAGAAAGGTGCTTTAGTTTTCTGGGTATTAGGGACCCTGTGCACAGCAGCCCTTTAAAGATCTGGGTCCTTGACTTCTTCCCAATAATGGTTATCTGACTAAATGATTATATGCCTCTTCTAGGAAGGACTTTGGGAATCACTACTATATACGTTTGTTGTGATATTGAAGCATTGTTTCCTCTTAACATAATTTTTACATTATTTAAAACTTACAGAAAAGTTGGAAGAAAACAAAAAATTTCTGGATATCTTTTACCCAGATCCCCCATATGTTAACATTCTACTACATTTGCTATATCCTTTTCTATATACACAGATAGATGTGTGTGTGTGTGTGTGTGTGTGTGTGTGTGTGCGCGCGCGCGCGTGCGTGTGTATGCATAGAAATGTGTATATATACAAACATGCACATATTTTTTTCTGAATTGATTAAGGCTAGCACCATGATTCCCTTTTATTTCTAAACGCTTCAGTGTGTATTTTCTAAAAACCAGGAATTCTCATATATAGCCATAGTACAATGATCAAAACCAGAAAATTGACACTAATACGATACAATTATCTAAACTTGCTAGGGCTCTAGAATTCATCCTGCTGGATGGTCTTACCATCTTTTGGTGGTCTTAGACTTAATTCCAGATTTGGGGGGCAGAGAGACCACAGAAAAAAGTAAGGGTCTTGGAAGTTCAGATGGGGTGTCTATAATAGTCAGAGGCTTCATGATTAAGTTTCTGGTTAGTGCATGGCTCCAAGATAGCAACATCCACAGGAGCCACAGATTGGATGTTGGCTGAAAGGCCTGGAGCTGGCAAACTCCTCAAAGCAGAATCTGGCTCCCCCTGTGTAATGTTAGCCCCCAACTCCATAGTCCTCCAGCCAGGCTGAAATCCTCAGGGTCTGGCTAATTGCCATGTGCATTGCTAAGCCATTCCTTTTCTCATGCTGTTCTTTCTTTCAGAGTTGCTTGATTTCCGGCCCCCCCCCCCTTCCTCTTATCAGTCTTCTGAAATACAACTATGTTGTTAAGGCTATAAACAATGGATCTCTCTGTGGTTTTTCAAAAGCATCATTCCTAGCTGGGCTACATCTCTCCCACTGGGTTGTAAGCTCTGTGGTCCATCATGTTACTTGAAACATAGCAGAGTTGAGCAGAACTGTCTTCCTTCCCCCTCTCCAGATCCTAGCTTGCTCAGCTTCCCTTAGGTTTTTTGTTTTTTGTTTTAAAACAGAACTAATATTTAATTGATTATATAGATGTGGCTTTTGGTCAAAGAATCCTCCTTCCCCATTCACAATTACAACAGGTAATCATTTTTTCTTTTGACTTTTAAAGCTGTTCCTTTGGATATTTACTTTCATATTTCCAGATGGCATGTTTATACTGCCATTTCCTATCTGATTTAAGTTTGGAATATTGTTGCCTTCGTACTTCAAAAACTGAAGATATAGGGGCTTAGTTGGTTGAGCATACGACTGGGGCTCAGGCCATGATCTCAGGGTTCATGAGTTCGAACCCCACATTGGGTTCTGTGCTGACAGTACAGAGTCTGGAGTCTGCTTTGGTTTCTGTGTCTCCCTTTCTCTCTGCTCCTCCCCTGCACTCTCTCACTGTCTCTCTCAAAAATAAATAAACATTAAAAAATTAAAAAAAACCCTGAAGATTTATATCCTCCTCCTTCCCCACTACCAACTGTCGCCATTATACCCCTTCCCCCATCCTCTGAATAAATTTATACCATGCCTTTTGATTAGCCTAATGTTCAATGTTTTAATTATTAAGCCTATGGAAATGTTTTTTGAGACAAGCTGTGCAGTATTCTGTGATTGCATTTTCACGCTTGTATAACTGCTTTCCCTTAAGGTTAATATGCTACTTTTATTTTTCTATGAACCTCTAAACAATCCTCCAGAAGGATAACTCTGCACTCAAAGTGTCTGAACATACTGAAGTGATCATTATTGTCTTAGAGACAGACTTTCTGAAAGGTGTGGTGCTTTGACTCTGACCTGGACTGGTTGCTCTTGGGGACCGCGGCACAGAGAACAGCCTTGGATGCTCAATCTCCTTCTACCTCTGACCTGAGGATTCCCTGTGCTTCTCCCCTGAGCTGGATCCTTTGCTTCCTGGATTCTACACTTCTTTTTTGGCTTGCTCCCTTGTTTTGCTGAAGCACAGACTCTAGTAACTTCCTGAGAAAAATTACAAGGGAGGTTAGGTTGACTTTTGAAGAACTCACTTGTCTGAAAAAAGTTGTCTTCAGCCCTCCAAATTTGTTTGTTTGTTTGTTAATTTATTTCTGATCTGGGTATTTGAGGCTGGAAGTCCTCCTTCCGCAGAATTTTAAAGGCATCACTCCCTGTTATTTTCACTTGCATGTTAAATAGCTGCCATTTTAATTTTTAATTGTCTGTTTTGATCTTTCCCTTCCATCCCTAGAAGCTTTTCAAGGTGATTTTGTCCAAAGTTTTTCTAAAATCTCACATTGTATCTTTTTTCATCCATTCTGTTGAAACTTGGTGTACATTTACTGTTTGAAAACTCCTTCTTTATTGAACATTTTCTTATTCCTTTCATCATTGCCTCCCCCTTTCCATACCTTTTATTTGGATGACTGACTTCTGACACTAATTTCAAGTTCTACTTTTCTCACTTTTCATCTCATTTAATTTTGTTCTGTTTGCTGGGACATTGTGTCCACTTTGGCTTCCAAAGCTCCTGTTGGACTTACAAATTTCTCCTATCACATAATTTTCATTTTCTTTGAGGGTTCTGGATTTTTTTTTTACAGCATCTTTTAATAGTTCAATGAATGTGAAATGTTTTCTGAGGTTGTCTGAGGATTTTAACTATACAACTGTAGACTCCGCCCCCCCCCCCCCCCCCCATAGCTCCTTGCATGGTCTCTTGTTCTTCCCAGTCTCTTCTTGCTTGATTGAGTCACTATCTTTCTTTTAGATAGAAGTCATCCTGAAGTATCTGCTGTTTCTTGGGCTTTCTCTTCCTATCTAAGAGTAAAGTCCTTCAGATCTGTCAGAAGCTTTATTTGCAGGTTGTACTCTTTTTCTTAGGTCTTTTCTATTGAGTGGCCATTTTTTCCTGGAGGATACAGTTAATCTCTTGCCTTTAAAATACGCATTTAGGGGGCGCCTGGGTGGCGCAGTCGGTTAAGCGTCCGACTTCAGCCAGGTCACGATCTCGCGGTCCGTGAGTTCGAGCCCCGCGTCAGGCTCTGGGCTGATGGCTCGGAGCCTGGAGCCTGTTTCCGATTCTGTGTCTCCCTCTCTCTCTGCCCCTCCCCCGTTCATGCTCTGTCTCTCTCTCTCTGTCCCAAAAATAAATAAAAAAAAAAATTAAAAAAAAAATAAAATAAAATACGCATTTAGCTGCTAGTGATCTTAGAGATGTGGAAAAAGGGAACTTGAGGTATCTGATTTGACAGAAGATTTTCATGTAATACACTTGTTGTCATAATGCCACCTCTTACCTCAGCTGTGCTTAGTGTACCTGAGTTCAGTGCTTCAGACCTTACAGGATTAGGGAGGGACAGTCGCATGTGGTCAGTACTGAGGGTGGGGTCAGGCTGCTGCAGTTAACATTCAGCTTGCGAAGCATTCCTGCCTTCAACTCTATATGCTACACCGCACTTTGAGAGATACTTCGTGCCTCCACTTTGCTGAGTATATTTTTGAGGGCAGTGGTCCTACAAAGAGAATTGGCTTGCTTCTGAGTTCCTTTCATTTCCAGGTCACATTTTAACTATCTAGTCTAAGTCAGATACTATTTGTTCAAAACTTTTGTTGCTGTTACCTTTTCTCTTCTTTGTCCTTATTATTTTGTGCCATTTGAGGCAATATCAGAAAGGAATGAATGTGTTCAGTTTGCCGTATTTAACTGGGAGCTTCTTTTCTCTAAGACTTTTCTATGAGATTCCATTCCAGATGAATCTTTTCTTTTTCTAAACTCTGAGTACTTACTGACTGTGTGCATTAATTTTGCATTTATTCATACTCTCTTAAGGGTTTCTTACAGTTTTGTGCATGGAGGCCTTGCTTCCCTAACTAAAATGTAGATCTTCTGTTTTATGCTAAAATATTAAGTTGACTTAAATGACTTTAAGATTTTCATGAAGTAAGGATTTTTGTCTCTTAGAAGTAACCAGATTTTAAAAGTAATTAGGATTTGACAAATTTCATATATTGGTGTATCAATTCACATAGGCTCTAAACTCAGCTCATGGCTACCTCATCCAGTAGTAATGAGAACTAATCTACAAATCGAATGCTTTACACTTAGAATCACATTTTTAATCTTAACAGAGGAAAATCTTTACATAAAGCAGATTATCAACCCATTTTATATTCAAATAGAGATTTTCATCAACAATATTTTTGTTGATAAATGCTTAAACTAACCTATGCTACTCCAAGGTTATCGGGGTACAGAGAAGCCCCTGAGTGTGGGAACGTATCTTTACCTAATTTGGGGATTGTATCCGATATCTGTTGATGCATAACAACACCCCCCCAAACCTAGTGGCCTTAAACATTTAAACAACAATGTTTAACACTCATGCAGCTGCATTCAGCTGGTGGGTGAGCTGGGAGGTAGGCACTTGAGACAATCTATGTCTGTCTTTCCAAAAATCTGGGCTACTTCACAGCATGGTGGCCTTGGGGTTGCAAGACAACAAACTGAAGAGTGCACGAACTTTACCTACCCCCTGCTTGTGTCACATTTGCTGATGTTACGTTGACCAAATCAAGTCACACGGCCAAGGCCAGAGTCGAGGTGGGAAGGGACTGGCAAGGGTATAAACACTAGGAGGTGTGATTCATTGGAGGTCATTAGTATAAGAATCTTCCACAGGATACAGAATAGATGTGCATTATAAATATAATTTATGTATCACTAAAGATGACTATAAATCTTCTAGCTAATATATGTAATATAAATACAATTTCCTGGAATTGCTGCACCTTTATTTTAGTACGATGGGGAAGACTGATATATGGCCTTCAAGACCCAGCCCACTGAGAATAGTTTGGCTTAGTGTAAAAAGACACAGCCCACTTACAATTCTGCAGCCATGCCGATCAGTCACCAGGGCAATGGTCTGTACCAGGCTGTAATCTAGCTTGGTCACCTCCGTTTTCTGGCCCCTACATTACATCACTGCTCCCATCTATCAGCTTACAGTGGCACTACCCACCAGGCTGCAGGGCTCTGGCACATATGGCTGCCTTGTGTATGTGTGTGTGGGTGCGGGGTCTTTGGAAGAGTCCAGACGAGGACCCTGCAAAGAGCTGGGCCCAGGGCCAGAATCTCCAGTCTAATGGCAGTGTTCTGGAACAGGAGAGATTGTTATTCCTCTGCAAGTTGACCAACAGGTTATAATGAAAGCAAGTTTTCTGATCAAATTGTGTCAGATGGTCGCTTCTTAGTAAATTGAAACAAAAGCGCCTCATCTATCATCTGTGTCAAAAGTTGATATTTTGATTATTTTGCTCTGTTCTATCTGCCTCAGTACCTATAATGGCGCTTGATACCTAAATTAAATGAATCCCTAGTCCAGCATCAGGATTGAGCCAATTATGTCAGTTTTACTGGGGGGCCGAGAATCTACTAAACCTCTGGCAGCACCCAGTATCAATTAAGGATCAAACTGCGCACACCATCTTTAAAATAAACGACCTTGAAGACCAGTGGCATCCAATGGAAATATAATGCGAACCATACTTAAAAAAATATGTGAATAATAAATTTTGTGTAACTAAGTGTATCCAAAATATTATGTTAACATTGGAACTACCTACATTTCAGTTGCTCAATAGCCACATGTGCCTACCATATTGGACAGCACGGTTCCAGATTCTTAAACACTGTTCATTTTAAGGATTGGGTATGTCTCTAAAATAGTTTAGCCACTGCACATACTATTATGTTCGCTAATGAGAACCCAGTTTGAACACCCATTGTGTTAGCAAAATGTCTGATATTGACGAGAAAGGAATAACTGAAAAGCTTGTAGTAGCTACTTTGGGGATAGACATTTTTGATGAAATGTTCAGCCGACAGCAACTGGGATGCATATTCCTGATGAGCGCAACTAACTGCCCCTGAGTGAGACTTAAAGTCACAGTGCAGAGTTTATTCTAATAGACAGTATTTTCAACGTAATTTTATACTGCCATTATTTTGGAAACTGTTCTAAAGAGCCGTGAGACAGATCTTCCAAGATTTTGTACATATACAAATATTCTAAAATCGTGTGTGTGCGCACACGGTCAAAGCATGCATACTTTAAGCCGAGCCGTCTTGGGTGTCTAAAGCTAAAGCTCTTTCCCATAACTTAAAAAAAAAACAAAAACATTTTTTTAATATGCTAACACCAGGGAGCCAGCGTCAGCATGGCCTATGATGGTGAAGCAGAGTAATGTTTTGAGATGCTCTCTTGGATTTTGTTTGCTGAATATTTTTTTCCTCTCCTGAATTTTAATTAGGTAGATACACCCCCTAGTATTTTCTGCCTGAGGGATTTTTGCAAGACCAAAAAGCCGAAGCCGCTTGAAGTCCATGCCTCTGCCTCTTGTTTTCTTAACATGCCACGCCTCTTGAAAAGATGATGCTGGGGACCCCAGAGGTGAGGGGAGAAGAGGGACTGCTGGGGAGGTGAGGTGTCCCAGAGGCCAGGAGACAGTAGACAGTTGGCGGGTAGATGGGTGAACAGCAAGGCCAGGAGCAGTGCTTTGTGGCATTGCCCCAGGGAGATGCACAGCTTAGGGAGCCTGGTCCCAGGCATGAGGGTTTTTAGTCTTGGCAGACAAGCTCCTGCTTTGGTGATAACCAGAGTGGAGTGATTAGTAGAGGGGCATTGGGAAAGCTTTGGTGGTGTATAAAACTCCCAAGAACTTGGTGCAATCATGTGGTGGGAATAAGGGGAAGGAAACCCCAATACTTATTGAGCCTGAAGAACAGCTAAGTAGGATTCAGAAGGATTTAAAGAAAATAGAATTTTGTGCTGCGTTTTCACACCTGAGTTTGGGCTGAGTTATCCTGTTACAAATGACGGTGTAGACACGCCAAGAAACTTAGGCCAAAGAACTGGATGGTTTTTTTGTGTTTCATCCCCTAGTTCAGTGGATCATGAATGGTTCACATCCTAATTGCTAGTTACTAAAGTGAACTTCACGCTGCATCGACAAACAGGAAGCCGATTTGTACCTATGGTTCTGCCTTGAGCCAAGTCATACCATTTTGCCAGGCCTTGGCTCCTTCTGAGGCCCCAAGATTCCATGAGATGTTTGTGAGGCACCTTCTATCTAATAGAGTGCTGGGCAGGAACCACAGCATGGAGGGAATCCACATGTCTATAAGGACATGAGCTGCTGCTGAAATTTTCCATTTTCCTGCAGGTTTTCCTAATTTCAAAGCCAGACTTCAAAAGACACTTAATAGGTAGAGAAAGCAGCTTCACAGACTTAGACTCATCTGTCTTTAGAGGTTTGTGTTTGGCTCCATGTAAACACTTCAGTGGCATGGCTCTGTCTGGCTTTTGTATTTGTGAGAAGCTCCACATATCCTAGCCCTCTGATTCATTTCCAGCAGGGTGTTTTCTTCATGTCTGGTCTGCATCTGGGTGTCCAGGTGCCGAGGACTGGAAATTAGTTTCAGTTCTCCTAAAATGGCTGTTGCATCTCCTTTCTTGGTAACTTGTATTTTCTCTGACTTGGGAAAATCAGTGGCTGGGACTTGACCCACAGCCCTGCTGTACAAAGAATCTTGACTTTGTGCAACTCGCTGAACAGTAGAGCCAAGTGGGCAGTTAGGCCACTGGAACTTGGGGTTCACTGATCCTTTTCTATTAAATAGCTCTCCAGGGGAAGTTTTCACGATATTTTGAATGAGTCTTTTTTTTACTTCTCCTTTTATAATCCAGATTAGAAATAATTCCAAATAATCTTTGGCATGAGACTAGATATAACCTTTAACTTTGATAAACTTCCGGGCCCTGATGACTGTTCATCTTTGCTAGTGAGTATCCTGGAATAGGTTGACTTTTAAAGATTTTGCTAGAGTAGTCATGATAGCTTTCTACGAGTAGGTGGGGTATTACGGTAGGTGCCATCTGATAACAATTTTGACAGGAAATACATGTGAACAGTTACTAAGAGCTTACTATAGTGTATTGAGCATTATATTACGTGCTCGACTTGGAGCACTTCCTTTGATGCTCATGATCTCAGGGAGATCATGATCACTTTGCCTTGACAGCCAGGGAAACAAGACAGACAACCTAGGTATCTTACCTGCAATCACACAGCTTGAGTTGCAAAGCTGGGTTTAAACCATTGCCATCTGATTTGATGCTTCCTCTGTTCTCCCCAATTCATTTTCATTCTCTCTCTCTCTCTCTCTCTCTCTCTCTCTCTCTCTCCTATATATAGATCTACAAACACATACAGAAATTATCTGTATATAAAGTAGCTGTGTGTACATACTCCATTTGTAGATAATGATACACTCCATCAGATGTGGATTGACTGCCACTACTCTGTGCCAGGTACTGTTCCAGGTGCTGGGTGAGAAGCAAGAAATAGGACTGACTAGGTCTTTGCCATCAGTGGGGAGAGATAGGACATAGATCCATAAGGTCATCCCAGAAAAAGAGTGTTAGGAAGAAAATGAAATCGGTGCTGTGCTTTAGGATGAACTCCTGGGAGGGGGTTTCATACTGTGGTTGTGGAATGTGTCCTTGGGAGATTTTTGAGTTCAGACCTGAGTGAAGAGAGAGAATCCCTCATGCCAAGATCTGGAGGAAGAACTTTGCAACTGGAGCAGAAGCCCTCAGGTGAGAAAAATGAGAGTGTGTTCAAGGGAAAGAAAGAAAGTCAGTGTGGCTAGAACATAATCAGCAGGACGAAGAGTGGGTGGAAATGAGGTCACAGAGAGATCTGAGAGCCTGTGGCTCTTGGCTGATGAAGAGCAAGGGGAGGGGGATCCTACGTGTGTGATGGCCAGAGGTTGATACATACTTATCTCATTTAATCCTCCCAATGTCTCTGGGAAGCAGGGACTGCAAGAGCCCCAAGGAGCAACCCCTTCCTGGAGCATTTTAAAGTTGACCGCAGAACGCTGGCAAACCCAGCTGAATTCACGCACCATGTGATCAAAACACCTACTGGCTGCTTGGGACTGACCGTGTCAAGTTATTATTCTTACATTTCTCTTCAGTCTAGCTTTCCTGGTGGTCCTCGGAGAATCTTCACTCTTCTTTGACGGTAGAACATATGCTACAGATCTCCCGCTTGTGTATTCTGCCTAGTCCGTTAACATTCATAATCAAAATATTTTCTTTTTATTGTTGACAACAGTGTTCTCTAAGAATCTTTGGAGTTGCTCATGTAATACACGAGGATGAAAAGTCTGATTTTTTTCCATTCATTCCTTGGACCTGGATTCACTGAACACGTTTGGATCGTCCCAGGTTTCCACTGGGACTTGGAGCGGCAGAGCTGGTGCCGGGAAGCTCTATGTTGAGTGTGGTGGCTCAAGGGACACGCTGGTCTGCCCAGGTGCACCTCCCCTTTATCCACGTCTAAGCCATTTTTACCTTCTGTGTTACAGAATTTTGTAACTAAGGGTTCAATTAAAAAACAATTCTTTGTAGGGTTTGCTCATTTTCCTGCTATATGACTATGAGCAAATCATAGAGCCTCTGATAAATGTCAGTTTAAGTGGATCTTTCTTTTAGGATCACTGTATTAAACATGGTGTATAAATGGGCCTTTGGCCCCATGCTTCCTTATAGTTACTGTCCCTTTTTTCCCTTCCTTTTACAGCAAAACCATATATTTTTTAAAGGTTTCTTTTTTCTTTTAATTTTTAAATTTTTTTAATTTTGAGACCGAGAAGGAGCTGGGGAAGGGTGGAGAAAGAAGAGGACAGAGGATCCGAAGCAGGCTCTGTGCTCACAGCAGAGAGCCTGATGTGGGGCTCGAGCTCACCAACTGTGAGGTCATGACCTCAGCTGGAGTCAGAAGCTTTACCGACTAAGCCAACCAGTAGCCCCACAGCAAAACTATTCAAAAGTGTTGTGTTTCTGTCCTCAGTTCATTACCTCCCATTCTTTCCTGAACTCACTCCAAACAGGGGTCACCTTTCCACTAAGGTGGTGCTTACCAGGAGAGCCATGACCTCCTCTTGCCCAAGAAACCGTGTTGCTTGGTCTTCTTAGTGTTAGCCCCGGGCTGTCCCGTCCCCAGACTCTCCCTGGCTGTCCTATCCAAAAGAGCTGCCGCTTCCCTCTAACCTTCCTGCATAATTTTTTTCATGGCAGTTGTATTAGTTTCCCTGTGGCAGCTGTAACAAATCACAAACTGAGTAGTATAAAACAGTGGAAATTTATTCTCACCGTTCTGGAGTGCAGAGGTCCAAAATCAGTTTCTTCAGACTGAAATCAAGGTGTTGGCAGTGTTGTGCTCCCTCCTGGGGCTCTAGGAAGAAGTCATTCCTGGCCTCTTGCAGCTTCTGCTGGCTGTCCACAATGCTTGGCTTGTGGCCATGTTACTCCAATCTCTGCTTCTTCGAAGGTCAGGTAGCCTTCTGTTTGTGTACCAGTGTCAGATCTCCCTCTCACAAGGATATGTGCAATTGCATTAAAACTCACTTGGAAAAACCAGGATAATCTCTGATCTAAGATCCTCATTTAATTACATCTGCAGTCTTTTTTTTTTTTTTTTTTTTTTTTGCCATATGAGATAATATTCACAGGTTCTAGAGACTAGAATATGGATAGTTTGGGGGGTCGGATTTTTCAGCCTATCATAATACTTAACAGTGGAGACTGCTCAGTATTTATTTGTCTTAGGTCTCTCCTAGGTTGTAACATTCATATGAGCAGGACTTTTTTGTTTTGTTTTGTATACCGTAACAACATATAAAAAAATGTCTTTAATTTTTTATTCTGCTAGGACTCTGGCATGGGAAGAGAACTGAAAGTGTTTGTGTGTACCAAGCCCTACCTGAAACTAAAGAACACTTTTGACACATGAGAATTTGAGGTTCCAGTTTGCTTGATTCCCAGGAAATTAAAGAAACGTCAACTAGCCGCTGTTGACATCATACATTGCTACAAACCTTATTCATCTATTGGTTTGTAAAGTAGCAATGGGACTGAACAAATTAGCACTGATAGATGTAATAGATGTTTGATTGGGCACATGCCTGGAAGGAAACAACAAATGAAGCATTTGGGTAGAATACTGAATGTATGAAACACCAAACATGGAAGGTTAAGTCAAGGAGTTTTCTCCCCACCGATTTTGCACATGAGATAGCTCAACAGAATTTGTGTAGACCTAGCTCTCATTCCTCCTTGTTAACCCTCATAATGCAAGGGCTTTCATATGTGTCTCCGCACTAGGAAGTTAGGTGATAGTTGAAAGGGTTATATCCCCAAAGAAAGTGTAAATAAGCTTGCAAACTAAAGTAAAAGTCCTGCCTTTGCGCTTCCCCTCGCCAACTGACCTACAATTTGACCAAATCAGTGGTATCTCCATGAAATGTCTCCCTTCCTATATAGTATAGAGCCTTCTAGGTAGTACAGTAGCTCTCCCCTTGTCCATGGGGGTTTAAGTACAAGACCCTTAGTGAATGCCAGAAACCATAGATAGTACCAAACCCTAAATATGGTATGTGTTTTCCTGTACACGCATACCTGTGATAGTCTTTTATTGTGCATAATCTATAAGTTAAACTAATAATAATATGGAATAATAACAATCTGTAATAAAAGTAATGTGAATGTGATCTCTACCTCAAAATACCTCCTTTCAATGTATTGACCCTTCTTGTGAGGTGATGAAATTCCTACATGATGAAAGAAGGGAGGTGAATGGTGTAGGCTTTGTGACTTAGTGTTAGGCTACTATTGACCTTCTGGTGATATGTCAGGAGGCAGTTCATTTGCTTCTGGACTATCGTTGACTGAGGATAAGGGGGGATTATTGTGTTTGCAAAAGTTGCCCCTTGACACAAGCTTATTTGTGATCAAGGAAACGTTAACTAGAGTATAGCTTCATAAGTAGGGGTATCTAACATATAAAGATTAAATCTCGGAGACCACTTATATTCTGAAGTATGCTTATATTCAAGGCTTGAGATGGGCAAAACAGTTACCAGAGCGTCTACAAACATCATAAGAGAGGAAGACTGCACTGAGCACAAGTATGTGGGAAGACTTCTTTGCTGTGGGAAGAGTTTGCAGAGCTTTATTGTGGCAGGTAGGCTGCAGACCATAGGCCCTGTGGGTAGACAGACACAAACCGGCCCTGTGATGCCCACCTCCTAAGATTAACTCCCTTGTATAATCCCTTCCTCTTTAGCATGGGCAGCACATGTGACTTGATTTTGACCAATGGAATATGGCAAAGGCAATAGAAAGTGTATGATCATGTTTACATGATTATATAAAATTGTAGCATCCATCTTGCTGGGGTGTCTGTCACTGGCTTTGAATAAGCAAACTAGCAAGGATCCTATGGCCACAAGGAACTGAATACTTTCAACAACCATGAGCATGAAGAAGTGTGTACTTCCCCAGTCGAGCCTCCACAAGAGACCTCATCTTGGCTGACATCTTTGAATATAGTCTTGGGAGATCCTAAGCAGAGGATCCAGCTAAGCTGTCCTCAGGCTACTCCTGATACACAGAAATTGTGAGACAATAAATGTGTGGTGTTTGAAGCTGATAAATGGTGGTAATTAACTACATGGTAATCCAAAACTAGTCCAGTCCCCAAAGCCACCTCCCTCCCCACCAAAGCAAGAGTGGCTTGGCTTTGGTTTCACCATTGGATAAGGCAACGGAAGTAAGAAGCCAATCATGGGGGGCAGGGTGGGCAAAGAAAGCACCAGGGGTTTCATCCACGTTAAAGCTTTTATACCTGATCCCTGAGGCACTGGAGTCCCTTTGAAGAGTTTTACATGAAGGAATAACAAGTTGAGATTTTTGGGCTCTCATTTCCCCCTCAGTAAAAATGAGGGAGCAAGACTGACCCTTAAATTCTCTGTGCCTAGAGCCCATTACCTGGATCTTGTGCTCTTTCTCCATCCCAGATGAAATGTCTTTGCGGTGGTCCCTTTCTTACTCAGTGCCCCTGGGATCTCCTTCACGCTTCCCATCCTTACTTCTATCTCTTCCCACCCCCAAAGTGTTATTTCTGAAACTTTCTTGTGATTTAGTCCACCACTTTCAAAGTTTCTGAACATGAGTGGAATGAATACATTATTGGCCTTTAGAAAGTAGCTTCAGAAATACTCCAAACAAAAGCCTGCAGAGCTGAGACATTCTAGATGAGTCCTTAAGGGAGCCAGCATTTGATAGGCAAATGAAGCTTAAGGGGGCGGGTAATGTGCCTCAGGCACACAGGCCAGCTAGTCTCAGCTCTGATAACTATTAAGAAAAAAAAAAGTCTATTTCCATCATTGCCAGTGATCCAGCTTTGTTCTTACTGACACATTTTCAGTAAATATGTGAGAGAAATATTTTCTTGTTACACAACTGTGCCACTTCAACACTATCAATTATCATGTCTCTTTATCCCATTCATGCTTGGTGCTACTAGTTTCTAAACTTTGTGAAAAAGACCTATTTTCCTAAACCTTATCAAATTTATTACTATTATAATCAGTTTTTAGATTCACTGTCCCCTCCCTTTTCCTCTTGACCCCTGGTGGTTGCTTTGGTGTTTATTCCTTTTCTCCTTCCTTTCCTTGGGGATTCCTCTTTCAATCTGTTCATACACTGTGTCTGCTCATCTAGCATTTAAGTGACCTGGTGACCTAGGCATTGAGGATATGAAACTGGGAAGAGTCCTCACTCCTTCATCTCTCACTAGATGATGACAGTAGCCTCCTGATTGGTTTTTCTGCATCCCCCTTTCATCTTCCTCCAGTCCATTCGTCTCACAGAAGCCACGTTCAGGCACAAATCTGTTGAAGGTACTCTATTAAACATTCTTCAGTGGTCCTCCCTGCCCCAAACCCTCATGCTCTGGCTCCCCTCCCCACCCCCCCCCCCCCCCAGCCTTGGAGCTGCAGCAGTGCTCTCTTCCCTCTTCACTCCAGCCCCCTACAGCTGCTTGTGGATCCTGAATAGATGGCCCAGAGTGCTCTCTTCCCTGCAACTCTGCTGTCCCCTCTTCCTCACAGGTGCCAGTGCCCCATTCTCATCTGCCTGCAGCCCCTTGACAGGGAGCGTCCCTGACCCCAAGACAGGATTATGTGCCCTTTTATGTGCTCCTGCATGTTAGTCTTTAGATGATAATGGCCCATTTCATTTCTTTCCTTCTCCCCACTGCCAGCTCCCCACCACCAGCTCCCCACCACCATCAGGCAGTGCCTTAATGCCTGGTAGAGCTCCATGTGTATGTAACAACACAATAGGTCTAGATTGTTAAGTAAACGCAACCTTGTGTGGTTTGATGGCTTAGAATTTAGGTTTAGGGGGCACCTGGGTGGCTCAGCCTGACTCCTGATTTCAGCTCAGGTCATGATCTCATAGTTTGTGGGTTGGAGCCCCACATGGGCTCTGTGCTGACAGTGTGGAGCCTGCCTGGGATTCTCCCTCTCTCTCTCTCTCTCTCTGCCCCTTCCCTGTTTGCACTCTATCTCTCTCTCTCACACACACACACATACACACAAAATAAATAAACTTAAAAAAAAAAAGAATTTAGGCTTAGGAATCAGACGGCCTGGGTTCAGTTTCCAACCTCGTTCAAACAAGTGGAGAAAGACCCAGAAGGTGTGTCTTGTCCTCCAAGGTTTGTGTTTTACAAAAACCTCCAGACCAACTGCTCAGCCTCTCCCACTTCTTACTATAACGTTCGCGCCTGGATGGATGAAGTCCCTGGGCCCACTTCCTGCCAGTTTTGCTCCAGGGCCAGAAAGGAGGCTCAGTGGGGCCCTCTAGGGGTGACTTGTTCAATTGCCCCAAAGCATATCCTTGCTCGGAGGCCTCCCAAGGGTTGCCTCCAGGATCCTCTGTTAGCCACCAACAGAGCAAACAGGAGCGCAGCCCTGCAGCAAGAGCTAAACCCGCCACAGTGGCTCCCTTTCTGTGGAGATTCTGAGGCAATTCATGCTAGGAATAAAGGAAACCCAGATCGGTGGCCAAGGAGGGATTGAAGGTAAAAACTAAGAATCTTGGTGGTTGATTTGAGGTTAAAGCATTGTGACGCAGCCCAGGAAGTTTGGGATGTTGAAAATGAACCAACTCGGCTTCTCCTCTCCTCTCCTCTCCACTCCTCTCCACTCCACTCCACTCCACTCCTCTCCACTCCACTCCACTCCACTCCACTCCACTCCACTCCACTCAGCTCCTTGGCCATGCAAATATCCGCCCCATTGAGGACACAGGGATAAGTTGTAATTTCCCTTTCCAGGTTGATTAGGTCTGCTGTCCTAGAACCAGGGCAGTTGTGCAGACTTGACCCCCAGGGTGAAGGGTGAAGGTGGAGAGCATGAGGTTGTGCTTGCTTCCCAGTTCTGGTTGCTTTCTTCTCCCTGCAGCTGCTACGTGACTATCTGCTCTCATGACCTTCTGTTTTGAAGTCACCTGAGTTCTTGTTTTTATAATCTGTGATCTGGTTCCTCCTCCTTGTCAGCCTTCCTTTATTTCACTTTGAATGCAACAACAGAGATAAAGCTTATGAACCCTCTCCGATGAAGGCTACAGATGTTCTAGAAGTAAAATACAGAAAGGCCTAAATGGGCCTGGAACCAAAAATGAGAACAAAGCATGCATCGCTCAGGTTCTGGAGGTGGAGGGACTAGATCTCAATCTTAGTTCTCTGTATTTCTACCTGTAAGAACTCAGAAAGTTCTATTGCCTTCTTTGCCCCATCTAAAAAATAGAGGTAGTAAATGTACTACTTAGGGCTCTTTGCTGCAAGCAATAAAAACCAGGTCTGACTTAAATTAAAATACAGGGGACAGGGAGAACGGAGAGGACATCTTGGGACAGCTATTTCACAGATTAAGGGTAGGGTGGATTTAAATCATGGTTAAAATCATTTAGCATAGCACGTGGCAGATAGAAAGTTTTAGAAATGTGAGTAGTTACTGTATCATTTTCGTTGCATTATTCTTATTTTGAGCTCTGTCCTTTTTTGCCTGTAGCTTTGTTTTGATATAAAGCCAAAGCCGGCCTTGATAGTAAACATTCTTTTGATTTGGGGGAGTTGGTCTCTAGAACACATGGTCAACTATCTATTCAATCATCTACTGCCAAAAGGCCTAGGGTCATGTGACACAAACTTGGCCTCTAACCTCTTATTTCATCTGGGCCTATAGGTTAAGGACAATTCTCTGAGAAGGGTGAGCAAAACTACATCTAATTGACCTAAATACTTGCTCCTTAGGGCCATTTCCAATACTATGTTCAAGGCACGGAAGGAATTCTAGCTGAGTAATCAACATCCACTCACCTCTTCTGTTACTTATAATAACTGAGTTCTTGTCTGAATCAACTCAACATTTACTGAACACCTACTACGTATTAGCTGCTGGTTATATAAGACGAGTGCCCACCTCCAATGTGCTTTCTGTTTCATGGAGGAGATGAGTGGTTAGTGTGTAACTATAAAACCATGTTGTGAATGTTAGGGTAGAACCCAGCAGAGAAAGTACAAAGGGCCTAGAAGGAGGATGGAATTACTTAGGCAAGGAGACCAGTGGAGGGAAGGAATTGGAGACAACCTCATGGAACAGATGCCATTTGACCTGAGTGTTGCAGAATGCACAGAAGTCTGCCAGGATGACAGATGGAACATAGTATAAGCAAGAGCACAAGGACCTTCAAATTCATCCTCTGTGGTTTATGTTTTGTTGTTTTGAAGTTTATGAAGTAGGAGAGGTCACCTAATCAGATTGGAGTTTCAGAGAGTTAATTCTGGTGGCACTATGGAGCCTGGTTTGGAAGGGGATTAGCAGAAGGGAGACCAGTTAGGAAGAGAGATGTTGTGAGAGACGATGAAGGCCTGACCTGAGGCAGTAGAGGAAGGAACAGGTTGGAAGTCCTTTGTCTGGGACTCATTGGGCATAAATGGTAAGGGATGGGACAGAGTCGGGACTATTTTGAGGAGTCTCATTTGCCTGTTGGGGTAGAGGGTGGTGTTACTTTCTGACATAACAGACTAAAAAACAGAAGTTTGTCTTGAGAGGATGAGGGCTTTCATTTGCAGAGCTGAGGTGTCTGTGGGACATTCAGGTGAGAAGTCCATAGGCATATAAGGATTTGGAGGTCAGGAGAGAAGGTTGAGGCTGCTTGGAAGGGGCCCAGGGCTGGAACTAGCCCTACAGGTAGAAAAGGACAGCTTCAGGTGGACCCGGGACTTGTCCCTTTGACCTGAGCCTCCCAGACTCTTTATGCTTGGAGGCCCTGTCTTGTTCTTCTGAGTTACCTGACCCACTTGGAGTTCTGTTCTGTACGTCTCCATGTAGCTGCTGTCTTGCTGCCCTATTCATCTTCTCAGTGAGGACCACCTGCCACTTCCTGGGATTTCCAAATTGTGGCCTTCCGACCCTACTGTAACACAACATTGGACCTTCCTGTTGCTGGTGGCCGTTCGGGACTGAATTGTCTTCTGACTCTGGAGACCCTCTTGGAAGCTGTGGTCTGTCTGTGCGAAGAATCCTCTGTCATCCCCCATGGGAGAGTTCACCAAGTACCGACAAGCCAGTCTTCATTGCTGACATTTGCCTCATCCCGTCCTGAGACAACCAGGATGCAATTTGACTTTAAATAAACAGATAAGTAAGCATGTCCAGAGCTCTCAGTAGTCAGGCAGTTTGGGGATTTGCTGCAGTCATTTAAAGAAGATGGCCATTAGATTTGCATCTTTGCTCGGCTTTCAGAAGGCAGAGGTGAGAAGTCTCAATAAATCAAACATGTAGGTGTTGCCCCCAAGTGGCACAAAGGAGATTAAGTTCCAACCATCATTCTTTATTAATGGTACCTCAAAGGCTTGATGGAAATGGTTTTTAAAAAAATGGTATCAGCAAACTACTGGATTTATAAATCCAGGAACTCATGTCTACAGTTGTTTTAGATCTGACAGAGTGAAGATCCAGTTACCCCTACCCCAGGGCATAAATTTAGGCCCTGCCCCATTCTGTTTCCCACCCTCCCACCATTCCCTTCAGGTTTTTAACTTAGAACTGAGTCTGGAGGGAGTTGGCCAAATTTGTCATGAACACCTTTAGCTTTTACCCTGACATGATTATGCTTTTCTGAGTAGTCTCCTGAGACCTTTCTTTTCTTGGCTCTCTTGGGTAGTTCACCGACTTCTGGATGATGGAGCTGTAGACTAAGAGATAGGAGGGTTCAAATTTTAGTCCTAGTTCAGCCACAACAAAGTTGGGTAACCTTGAACAAGTCCTTTGAGCTCCCTGGGTCCTGGTTTCTTCATCCATACCTTAAGGAAGGTAATTGAAACATCTCGGCAAGATATTTCACCTCTAATTAGCTATGTCACCTGTCCATTTCAGCCCATCGTCCTGCATTCTCTTCCCATTTCTGGGGGAAACCTATAGCTCACCCATAGCCCCTGCTGCCCAGCCAGCTGTGTCTAATGTGACTCATGAGAGTCCCTCCCTCCCTCCTCCACCTTCCTTCTCATTGGCTCAGCAATAGTTTGTGGCCCAAGAGCACTTGCTTCATAAGCTGGCTTTGTGGTCAGGCTTAAAGATGAATTGGATCCATCTCTTTCTTTTGGGGGTTGGGGTGGGGGAGGTGGGTGGGAATTTGAACAAAGGAGCCCAAAAGGAGTTTTTCAGTTGATAGAAAGGATGGAGGAGATTCTAGACCCTGTAAGGCTCAGCTGAACTTCTTTTCTATCCTTAGCTGTTCTTTAGAATTTAAGGCTCCATCCGTCCAATAATCCTGCCTTACCTGGATGCAGGAATCTTGAGTAGCTTCCAGTAGGGGGAAGATGAACCTTCTTTTCAGAGTCTCTGATATTTAGTGCTAGAAAACAGATAAGTAACCCACCTTCAGCTTCTCCCCGTTTCAGGACCTTCTTCTTCTAATATATTTGAGGAGGAGGGACCGCATCTCATATCTGCTTCTGAGTTGCCCACACTACAGCTGTCTTCTCTATGGTATGCTCAGGGAAATCTGAGTTCGATCCCCAGAATTGTCACTTATTAGCTGTGTGCTATAGATCTAATTATTTGCCTTCTCTGGATCAGTTACCGTGTCTGAAAGATGGGGCTTATCATCCTATCTATCTCATAGGGTTGTTGTGAGAGTTACATAAGCACCGTACTTGGTTCTTCTCTTTAGCTCCTGGCTTTTAAACTTGAATACATACCTGAGGGAAAGAGCATTCCTTCTTACCTCTCTACTGCTTTTCTGCAGGTTTTGCAATTGTTGTCAATCAAATGATGCGAAATTGGAATCAAGGAATGGTGGGAAAGGGAGCGTGCTTAAATTCTCACAGCATGTCTACGAAAGGAACAGATCTAGAATTTTCTTTCTTTGGTTCTTGGCCTAGTTTCTTATTCTTCAAGTTGTATCGCCTGTGTGTGTGCGTGCATGCGCGTGCACGCATTAGTATGTGAACATGTTTGTATATATGTTTCAACTTTCATAAAATAGCTGCCAGCTTCTAATTTCACTAAGGCTCAGTGGAGGAGAAAGATCCCAAAAGTCAGGTGGAGAGCTTCCCAGGGAGGAAGACAGGTTCAGGTTTGATAAATTCCTGGCCTTGACGGCTTTTAGTCTTTCTGTCTTGAGGGAAAAAATGCAAATAAATAGTAAATAAATAAACTCCACATTAACATGAGAATTACCTCGTGGTGTATCTTGAAAGGAAAAAACACAGAGTTGCGCTAGCAGATCTATTTCAAGATGATTTAACAGGTGAGAGGGAGTGAGCGCCGATTGTTTTATGTCCCAGTCTATTAGGTACTGTACAATGCGACAGATCCGTTCTAATTTATACAGTTGTTCAGCAAAACTTTTGTGGGTTTTTAAATTGACTGTAATGTTTAGCAATTGGAATATAAATTTATTCAGGCCTCTTATTTGGTCGCCTCAATGGTGCATTACAAAGTATTTTATAGTGTCTGATCTGCTTAAGTTTTACAACCAGCTTCTGTTGTTCTGCACTTTTTACAGCTAGTGCTGAGAGTGGGACTTGCCGCCCCTGCTTCCTGGTGGCCCTCCCGGGCCACTCCCAGGAGCTGTCCCGGGGTCTCTATGTGAACTGAAGATGGCACCAGGCCTCTCTTTTATTCCTTCCTTTCCTGGGATTCCCACCGACCATCGGTGGCCTGAGACAGCATAATAGGGTGACATAATACTGCTGTGGAGTTTGCCTGCCTTGTCCTAGCAATGATGAATAATATTAAACCCTCAGGCTTCTTCCTACCATGCTTTTTTCCTTTGTTACCAACCTTCTTGATGTACAATAGTATAGCCAGTCTTCACTTCACATCAGCTGCTTTTCCCTTTGTGATGTGGCTTCTAGAAAACCACTTCACTTTCTCAGAGATCCACAGTGGCCCCTCATTGTCAAGGGTAGGCGCCTCTGTTTTCTGGGTATCCACAGGACTCAACACTGCACATACGTCTTTCTTGTTATCATTTTTCCCTTGGTCAGCTTGATCTAATTTTTATGTCTTCTGTTTTCACTCCTCCTTCTCTAGACCCTTGTCATCTCACGTGTGTCCTGGAATTGTCCTGATTGTCCCTACGCATGGGTGGCATGCACGGGTCATATCTCTGAAGCTGCCCTATACTTTGTATCTCCACTCTTCCTGCTCAGAACCCTCCTGAGCATACACATTTTATGCTACTTATCACACCTTCTACTAATGGATATAGCTGGGCTCCCCTTTTCCAGTGACTGGAAGCTCCTGGAAGCAGGGACTGTGATTGACACAGCTCTGAAATTCCCATAGCGCCTGGCACACAATAGATGCTCGCCAAGTTAACCCACTTTCAAGCATGTGACTTGAGATGGGAGGAAGGTTATTTTGAGGCTGAGGGAGAAGCAACTTGTACACTGAGAGGAGGCTGGAGAGCTCAGGAAGGGCTGGATGAGGAAGGGCAGTTTAGAATCTTCTGGACTTGACTCAGAGAACTAGAATCAACACAATATTTCAAATGTAGAAAAATGACTGGTCAAATTGGCATTTGAAACTGTTTCTCTGGCTCAAGTGTGAAGACTAGAGCGCAGAGGGGTTAGAAGAAGGTGACTTAGATTAATGAGGGCAGTGGAGAAAAAGGGGAAGACATTTGAAAAAAATATGGGAGATGAAATGGACAGGAATCACGATTGGATGTGAGAGACGAGTGCTTGCCGAGTTTCTGACTTAAATACCTGACTGCGTGGGGTACAGAGTTTGGAACAAGAGATGGTTGAAACAGGTTTAGCTGTGTGGGTGGCAGGTGGTGGTGGTGGTGGGGGGGTGGGGAATCGGAAAGGGGAGAAGTGGTTCAGTTTGCGATATACTGAGCCTGACAAACATGAGACATCCAGGTAGAGATGGATGTGGGCCTAAAACTGAGGCATGGTGATGTGCAGATGGCCACTGGAGCTTTGGGAAGAGACCAGAGCACCTGAGAAGGGAGTAACATGACAAGAGAGGCTGAGATGGAACTTGGAAGATTCCAACGTCTAGAGGCTGACAAAGCAGAGTCAGCCAGGAACACCGGGGAATAGTTTGGTATTGCTGAGGCTGAAGGCCAGCCGGGTTTCCAGAAGGTGAAGGGAATGGAGGAGCACTCACTGGGGGTGCTGCCATCTCGTCAGCGGCACTGGTGAGAGAGGGCTGGGTAAATCCTGTCGGAGTGGACTGAGAAGTGGATGGCAAGGAAACAGGGATTTGGGCTTGTAGAAAGCTCCGTTGAGAAATTCTGCAAAGGGGAGAGAGGTAGTGGAACTAAAGGGACACATGGGAGTACGGGGGAGGTTTGGTTTTGTTGACTTACATTTATTATTAAGGTAGAAGAGACTAGAGCATGTTTCAATACGGGAATGGAAGGGGCCAGGGAACGGGAATGAAGACGCACAAGTCAGGTGTGAGGAGTGATGACGAAAGGCATCCGATTCCTGAGAAGGTGGATGTGCCCTCCAGGCTGCAGGCCACAGGATGGCCTCACCTCTGAGGAGAGAAGCCTCTGCATTTACAACAGGAAAGAAAGAAGGGATAAAGGGTATAGTGCAGGGCCTCGGTGACCGAGAGGTAGGAAGGCAAAGTGTCCCTCAGAAAGCTTTACTTTTTCAGTGGCATTAACATACAGCCATCACTATCATTTTAACAATAACAATTTCCATAACATAGCAGCTACCATAACAGCTGTCAACTATGCTAAGTATTTATGGTCAGTGACTCACTTCATCCCCACAGGAAACCTCCTGGGTAGGTTTTGATTTATAGATGAGGGATCTGAGGTTCATAGAGGTTATGTGACTTGACCAAAGTCACAGTTGATAAGTAATAGAACCAGGGCTTGAAACTTAAGCCGATTTGAAACTCGTGTTACTGTTAATACTATGGCTACTTCTTGGCTATTACTATTCCATTGACATTAGGGAACGACGTTTTCTTTCTTTTTTTTCAGTTTACTTATTTCTTTTGAGAGAGAGAGAAAGCGAGTGATCAGGGGAGAGTCAGAGAGAGAGAGAGAGAGGGAAAGAGAGAATCCCAAGCAGGCTCCACATTGTCAGTGCAGAGTCTGATACGGGGCTTGAACTCAGCAACTGTGAGATCATGACCTGAGCTGAAATCAAGAGTCAGACGCTTATTGGACTCAGCCACCCAGGCATCCCACTAACTTTCTTCTTTTTAAATTGCACTAATGTACTTCATGCTGGTGGGAAAATTTGTAGTAAGCAAAGAAGGCTTTACTCTTCAAGTCCTAGGGCTAATTGAACTTCATGCAGCTTTACAATATTGGAAATGAGTGAAGCCTCATTTCCGGTATTGGAAATCAGAGGAAAGCCTCTTCCCACACATTCTGAGTTGCTCTAACCAGGTGCCATGTTCTAGCATAAAAATCCCTTATCTGCTCCCTGTCTGAACAAGAGGACAGCAAATATTTATCAGCACTGGAACAGTTAATGAAGCGTGCAGCATTAGATTTCTTTCTCACAAAGGGCTGTTGGGATTTTTTTGTTGTGATTGTTCAATGCACACTCTGCCCTCTTGTGGCCAAGTTCTCCCACGACCTGAGGGGTATCCACTCGAACCCCGCCCCCTCAGGGCCGTGGTGCAGGGGTTTCCTTGACTTCACGGTCTCTCTGTCCAGCATATATCCTCTTGCATGAACTTCTGTGCCCTTGTCCCTCAGTAGTTGCCCTCTCCATCTCCTACAGTAATGTCCTGACCAATTGAAAAATCTAGCTGACCCAAACTGCAGTGCCATCTCATGGCCATGGAGCCTTGCGTGAAATCGTTACCGCTGAGGGCTTGTGCCTGTGGATATGAACACAGGCTTTGGAGGGAGAAAGACCTGGGCTTCAGGCCCAGTGCAGGAACCCACCTGCTAAACTGTTAATTTCTTCTCCTGTGACATGGGGAGAACGGTCACCTGCCTCAGGATTAAATGGGCAAATGTACTTAATGGCCTGGCACCACGTGGTTGTCCAATAAACACTGGTTCTCCTCTTTCTTTGGCTTAAGTCCCTGATTTCTGGGAAGATCTTCTAAGAATAAGTGAGAGCTGTCTCTATGACAACAGTTTAGCAGTGAAGCACTATTGTAATGGTATGTTTTTTGTCCAGATCTCCACTGGACAATAAGCTTTTGTGAGGGCAGAGAGCTTGTTTGTATCCCCACTGCCCGACACATAAGCCATTCCATAAATCTTTGTTGAATGAATAAAAACCAAATGTGTGGGTCCTGACACCAAGCATCTTAGGTCATTTCTTAGGCACACTAAATGATGAGAACTTCTATTACAGAAGTTCTGCTTAATAGGAGTCAAGCCGTGGATAGAATTTAATTTGGGCCTTACCTTTGCTCTCTATATCTGACGACTTTTGACCTTTGCTGGAAAACAAAGCTCGTGGCCTGAAGCCGGATACTTGGTAAAAAGGGCTAGTATGTGTGTTAAGGGGGAATGGGGTCTGATTTAATACAGGAGCCTTTTCTAAAGGGCTTGGGCTTGGTTTATGGTTGAGGGGATTATTACAAAAAAGATAATTAGCATCTCCCTTGCTGACTGTATGCTTGAAATCTTTACAAATCAACAGCGTGTGTTTACAGTCAGAACATTTTTTTAAGGTTACTTACTTATTTATTAAGTTCTTAGAAATGGCCCCTCCTGTCCTCTTACACTCTCCTCGGCCCAATGTCTTTAGGGCTTCCAAATGCGCTTGTGGGGTTGCTCTGGCTCGCTGTAGCTCTGGGAAGGCTGTTCCTGCAATGTTCCTGTTCCTTTGGACCTTCTTGGGGTTTCGGTTATACAAACACAGAAGCCTCACCCTGTTCCTTCGCAGGCTTCCCTCTCAGCTTGGGTTGCCAGCATTTTTCTTCAGAACTGGATCCCCAAAGAAAACCACTTCTGAGACCCCAATCAGAAGCAGATGCCTCAATCAGAGCAGCCTTTACACAGCTTCCGACTCAAGTGACTATTTTAATGTTTGAGTTTGAGAAAACCTTAATTTGGGGGACAAAGCCTCTTCTCTCCCATAAATTAAAGCAAAATCAAAAAGCCACTCTGGTCACAACATTTAAGTGAGGGAGAGGGTAACGTTATGCTGGGGGTGGCTTGCTTCCCAATCCAGAGAGTGTGAATTACAGCAGCAGCGATATTTATCAAGCATTTATGACATGCCAGGCATTGTGCTAATATCACAGAGCGTATATCTAACAGGAGCCTCACAACAGTAGCCATGACATGGGTATACTGCTTACATTTTATGAGAGCAGCTGAAGCTTACAGTAGATGAGTGCCTTGGTAAGGATCTCACCGTCAGTGAGTAACAGAATAGGATTCAAACTCAGGCCCATCTGACCCACATTCTTAAAAACTGGGCGATGCCCAAGGACAGCTACTTTATTCGATGATAGTCTGGGGAGACGTTGATGTTGTGCCAGCAATGGCACTCTGGAACCTGCTGAAACTGCTCCTTCAACAGTGTGGTCTTTGTAGTGCAATCAATACCTCCTTTTAGTTGTCTGTGTTAGGTCGAGATTTCTCCCCACCCAAAGGCCGAGTCAGTCTTGGTTTGAAGATTTACTTTTATATTATAGAAGCTTAGTTGCTTTGTCTGATGTCTATCAGTGGTCCCAATGCGTTTCTTCCTTCCCCTTCCTTTTCTCCCTTTCGTCTTTTCTCTGTAAAGAGTATTCTCTTTCAATCTTGCTGGGTGATTTGGCACCATTTATTCATTAGCGCAAAGGGCTTCTCCTTTTAGAAAATCAATATATCATGGACTAAGGAGAGTGTTGGAGGCAGGCCCAGGGAGGCATGGCAGAAAGCCTGGGGGATGGGTTGAAGTGATGGCTGAATACCATCCAGCAAGGCAGGAGGGATGCCGAAAAAGAGCCGGAAGAACCGGGAAGAAGGGGCGGTGGAGGGGCAGTAGAGGGGCAGGTGCATGGAAAAGTGCCAGGAATGAGCGCAGAAACAAATTTGTGTGTGTGTGAAAACGCTGTGGCTCACGTTAACCGCAAACCTCTTTCCTGTTGAAAAGAGAATGTCGAGCGGTTGAGCCCTTCATTGCTACAGTGTGGGGTAAGGTCAAGAAGCTTGCCGATTCCTGCTGCAGGTGGCTTGGTAAAGCCACAGAGGGGAGGAGATAAGCAGTTGATTTTTCTTTGAAACAAGAGGTATCAATTTGATGGCTGGTGCGGCATTTGCAATGTTGTGGAGGCTGAGCCTCCTCTGTGATTTCTCCTCAGGCAAAAAGTTTTTCTGCTCGGGGTGCTTTCAATGGAAAAATCTCTCTGTGTGAGGTTATCTTCTCTACGGTAATTTCGTGTAATCTGTGGGGATTTTGAGTTGATTGTGAGGTTTCTATATTGCACCTGCTGTTGTTCCTGAGAGAGGGAGAGCGCGGTAGAAGGAATAAATTGCCAGGGTAGAGGAGTAAGAACTTCCTGTCACCTCCTGTTCCCAAATTTGAGACTGGTCGTGATAAAATCTGCGTGCAATACGGATGGGGGAGAGACTTGTTCCTGGAAGATTTCTCTCCAGCAAGAGCAGAAAATTCTGTACAGTGCAATTAACATAAGCAACCAAACCACACAAAGGGATACAAAGAGAGATCCTGGGGTAGGCAGAGTTCCAAGATGACCCCAGTAACCACATTCAAGTATAATCCTTTCTTGAGTGTGTGCAGAACTGGAAGCTTGCTTATAATCAACAGAATATGGCAAAGGTGATGGCCTGTAACTACCATGATTATGTCCGTTTATATGGCAAAGGTGAAGGGATTTGACAGGTAAATGAAAGTCCCTGATCAGTTGACTTTAATCAAAAAGGAGCCATCCTAAGTGGGCCTTAAAAGAATGAATAAGCCCTGAAAAGAGGGTCCACAGGTCAGAGAGACTGTGCTGCTGGCTTTGAAAAAGCAGACTGCCATATTCTGGAGAGGGTCACTCGGCCAAAACCTGTGTAGGAGCTGAGACCCTCAGTCCTATGCCTGCAAGATACCGACTTCTGGCAAAAACCAGGTTTTTGGTGGAGGACCTCACACTCCAAACAAGATCACAGCCTTGGCTGACACCTTGATTTCAGCCTGGTGAGACCCTGGAGAGAGGACCCATATTCTCCTCATACATGGAGACTGTGAGATGAGAAATCTGTTTCGTTGAAACTGCTAAATTAGTGGCAATTTGCAAGGTGGCAATAGAAAACAAATACAGATCCTGTGCCTTTCAAATGAAATCTCAACGAGTCTTCAGGATGAAATCTGCTTCAAGACTTTATTGTTAGTGGTCTAAATTGGCACCAGTGTTTCTCTCCAATCACTACCTGCCATGACTCTCTGGAAACCACCTCTTAGGAAGCTCTGTCATTAAGGGCTTCCCGTGAGCTTGCTTCTAGGGGCTGCAAGAAGACAAATAAAACAAAGAGATGGCTTTTCTTTTGGTCTCATTTTGTAAGATTATAGTATGCTAATTCCCATGTACATTGGGCAAAACCCCTTTGTAGGCTTTTGAGCTGTCTCAGCGGTGGTTTGGCGGGTGAGAATTCACGGGAAGACACTGCTGGGTTTCCTGGCTCCCTCCACTATGTAAATCATCCAGCGATATGCAAATGACTTCTCAGGTTTGCAATCCTTTGCTTCTGGTCTTTCTAGACATTGCCTGGGAGTTAAAAAGCCTCTCGTATTTTGCTGCTTTTTAGCCCATTTTGGTTGTGAGCATCTTTGAGTGCTTGGAAAATGTGATTCTGTAGTTTCAACTATAGAATTTAGATTCATGAAGAACGTTGGGAATGGGAATGCCAAGACCCCGTGCTGGATCGGCTGCATATTTCATGACATTGGACTAGGCTGTACGGTAGGTGTTTACGGTGCCAGACTTGATGGTAAACACGGCAGCCTCGATTTCCTCATCTTGGGGTTACCAGGCTCAGCACTGCGCACGAGGGTATTTGTTCCATGAATAAAACCTCTTCTTCTACTAGAGAAAGAAAATGAAAGGATTCCCCCCTACCCCCAGCCAGTAGGGATTCAAACTCTTGCCCAAGGTCACATAGCTGGTTGGTGGCTGAGGTGGTTCTGGCACCCCAGCCTTCTGGATTTCTGTGCCTTGCCACTCCACCCCCCAGTTACCCAACGGGCCTAATGTGCCCAGGAGGTGGAGGCAGAAAGAGGACCGTGTCTTGTGCTCAAGGACTCCAAATTCCACCTCTGTCGCCATCTCCACGGCCGCCCTGGCCTCCATCAGGCAGCTCTTAGCTCTGTTCCCGTGTTGTGCATACTTTTCCTGATGGCCTCCCTGCCCAATTCCCTCCAGTGCACTTTTCAGCTTCACACTTCGTGAATTTTATTCGCAATCGATAAATAAACCTATTATCATCAGGGTTTTGTATTCTCATCATATATCGTCATCTGTCATAAACCATTTCATGCAGGAGTCTGGCTCATTCAGCATATCCCACTCATCTTTATTTCTGAGTCAGTGACTGAAAGGAACTAAAAGTGTAAGTCCAAGAATTCAGGTTTTACTCAAGAACAGAATGTCTAAAGATAAAAAAAAAATCATATTTAGACATTACTATATTTGAGATTAGTGCTGGGGGAGAAAAAAGTCATTACCCTGTCAGGCTCCCTGTACTTATTAGAAGCGACAAAGTATTTTGTTTTTCCATTCAAATGTGACGGATCTGATGGAGAAGCGGTGTTTCGTTAAGGTGTGTTTTTGAAATGTTTGTGGCTTCTGGCTGTCTCTGCCAGTTGTGTTGCAGGCGTGCATTTGATCTGAGTAGAGCTTTGGGCCGGCAAATAAGCTGGAGTCCCAGTTAAATACTGAAGTAATGCTTAGAGGGAGAAGCCAAAGGATACTGTGTGTCTAATTAACAGCCCCATTCGCTGGTTACCACCACTATCTTGAAAGGTAGCAAATATTGGGGCACCTGGGTGGCTCAGTCAGCTAAGTGTCTGACTTTGGCTCAGGTCATGATCTCACAGTTGGTGAGTTTGAGCCCCACATCCGTCTCTCTGCTGTCTGCACAGAGCCCATTTGGGATCTTCTGTTCCCCTTGTTCTCTGCCCCTCCCCCACTCTATCTCCCAAAAATAAACATGAAAAATTTTTTTCTTAATGAAAGCAGTAGCAAATATGTTTTGATAGATTCTTGAGTTGGAGAGGCACACACCCCATGACTGGGGCGGCTGGTAGGCCAGGAACTTTAACTGAAGGGTTAGCAAGTAGGATTGTAATTTGTGCTTGATAGTTCTTAGACCTTGGGCAGGTAGTACTGATATCTATCCTGCTTCTCCTCCCTTGACACATCTAAGTACTAGTAGATAGTGGTAACATTGAAAGTAAGTATCCTGGGGAGAACTGACATTCTGGGCTGGTGGCCATCAGCCCCAAGGATGAACATAAGGCATTCCCAGTCCACTGGCTGGGAAGCTGTGCTGTGAGAAGGGACGAATGGGGAGGCTTCTAGCTCAAGTCTCCTGTGTTCTGAGATTTTCTTGGGTCCCATGAATTGATACAGAAGAAAGGTTTTTGAATGGCATCCTCTACTGCCCGAAGAAACTTCAGAAGGCTAATGTGATATGTGCAGGTATGTTCTGTAGGCCTTGAGAAAGTACTCTCTTGGGTTGAATCCAAATCAAAACAGGGGTGGGGCACCTGGCTGGCTCAGTTTGTATAGCATGCTACTCTGGGTCTTGGAATTGGAAGTTTGAGCCCCACATTGGGTACAGAGATTAATTAAAAAAAAAAAAACAGATCAAAACCGAGGTGAAGGTAGTACCCCTTCTATCTATTTAAATTTGTGGATCTCATCATCTAAGTAGCCTGATGCTTATATAGAGGCAGCCTAATGTGTCAAATGTATCAGTGTTCTATGAATAAGTCATGACTGTAGCAGAAAATCAGGATTGAAGGAGGTATTGAATATCCTACTACTTTGACGTCTACTGTATTAGCATTTATTGAGAACTTACTATGTGCCAGGGACTTGTGAACTGCTTTACATGTTTGATGTCACTTGGTGCCCACAACAACCTGCTGAGCTAATACCTTTCCTTTCCCCAGTTTACAGAGGCGGAAACTGAGGCTTTGAGAAGTAACTAAGCTAGAAAAGTGAGACAGCTGAGATTAAAACTGAAGTCAGACTCCAAAGCATGTGCTCAGAATGTCTCTGCTCTGCAACTCTCAGAACACAAACTAGGAGATTTTGGAGTTTGTCCCGGGGAGAGTTTTATTCCCAAAGTATGAAAGTGATTTTCTTTGTTGGATAATAAACCTCAAGACTATCGCTCTTCTTCTGTCTGTTCCTCACTTTTTCTGCCTTTCTCTGCCTTGGGCAAATTACTTAACCTTTGTATCTTAACACTTCATTTATGAAATAGGGACAATGGTGTCGCATTTGTCAGAAGGCAGGAGTCTTTCATCCTGTGAGATACGCGATGGTTTTAGAAAAGGAGTTTTAATGCTTTGCTCTTGGATTGTGAGCCTAAAATATAATAAAGGAGAGTTAGTATTTTCTTAGCTATAATACATGGCCAAGAGTCCATTGAACTTATTGAATTTTTTTCAGTCCAATAAGCAACATCTCTAGTCATTAAAGAACATAATACGTGACCAGAGATTGCCATGGACACTGAGATTACCCTAAGAGGAATGTCATCTTGGGAGAAAATAACTTTTTAGCGTCTGGTGAGAAAACTCCTCTGTGGGGCCTGGCCTTATGGAAAAGAGTTCTGATAAGCCCATTTCAGGAGGAAGCAAGCCTTAGGCCTTTTCTCTGGCAAGGAGAAGAAAGGGGGCAGGAGTGAATCTGGATCTCTGGAGTTCCTTTCTCCCAGCTGAGTTTGAAGCATTGACCTCGGACAATGTACTTGATTTCTCTATACTGAGTTTCCTCATCTATGAAGTTGGCACAACAAGAATATGGACCTTTGAGCATTGTTTTAAAGCTTAAATAAGGCAGTACAAATGCACCCGGTTTAAAACCGAGGGAAGATACTTGAACCCTGAGGGTTTGTATTGAAAATGAAAAGGACCTTTGAGGAGAACGGTAATGTCTATGGAAATCAGTTAGGGTGTGTTGTATAGCTTCTCACTGGTCTCCGAAATAATCTCACTATTGTTTTTGAAATATAAAAAAATAAAGGAGAGGACAATTATTCTCATTTTCACCACTCAAAATCATTCGCTGTTGGTGAATTTTTGGCCTATTTGCTTCCAGTTATTTTGGAAAGTAGGAGAAAGGCAGTTAGGAAAAAGAAAGGATATGATTTTTATTTAAAAAATACAGGTTTATTACAAAGAATTCAACAAGGCAGAAAACAGAAAAATGAAAGTTAAATTACCTCCAATTCTATTCTACAGGTGTTACTATTTTTAAGAGTAGGCAAACAACCGGGGCGTGTGTGTCTCTATCAGAGAAAACAGGTAAATTGTTAATAACTGTGATGTTAGATGATGGGTATATAGGAGTTTACTTTGGGGATTGCTTGAAAATTTCCAGATGTTTTAAAAAAACTTAAAAAAATGGAATCCTTATATATAAATATAGGTATATATTTATAATGTATGTGTGTATATATAGGTACATGTATAATGGGTGTGTTTGTATGTAAAGGTATATGTGTGTGTGTATACATGTATAATGTGTGTGTGTATATAGGTGTGTATATATAATGTGTGTGTGTGGGTGTATATATATGTGCATGTGCGGTATGTGTACAAGTTTACTGAGTTTAATAGAAAAAAAATATCCAGTTAAAACAAAGGAAACACTGAAGTTCGAATAAATGTTTTCTTCTCCTGTAAGAGATAAAATATTCTAAAAAGTCCCTCTAATGTTGAAATAATCAAGGCAAACATTCAGTTGTACGGAGTCAGCTTTTTAATTACGATTCCGTTATAGACAATATATACCTTTGAAAGTGGAAGACGTGAGCATGCTCATCTTCTTCATCTCTTGCACAACTTTCACTTTTTTTGGATGTGTTACCTTTTTTATGACCCGGGTTGACAACATTCACCTCATCTTTGGTACCCACGATTTCTGTGGTGGTATTGAATCAATATTGAAATGGATTCAGTGTTTACCATTTGACCTTCTTAATGACTTCTTTATTATTCTTGAATTAATTATTTTGCTGAATCTCTTAATGATTGCTTTTCATGATCATCAAATTTTCCCAAGAAGTGGCTTGAGTGTTCTTTGAGTTCTTTCCTGTGTCAGGATATCTTCCCATTGCATCCAAATGAAGTGCTGGCTGGTTCGTTCTTTTGTTCTTTCTTTCTTTCTTTCTTTCTTTCTTTCTTTCTTTCTTTCCCTCTCTCTTTCTCTCTTTCTATCTATCTATTTATATTTTTTATTTTTTAAAAGTTTATTTATTTACTTTGAGAGAAAGCGTGAGCATGGGAGGAGCAGAGAGAGAGACAGAGAGACAGAGAGTGACAGAGAGAGAGACAGAGAATCCCAAGCAGTCTCCATGCTGTCAGCACAAAGCCTGACATGGGGGTCAATGTCACAAACCATGGGATCATGGATCATGACCTGAGCTGAAATCAAGAGTCAGACACTTAACTGACTGAACCACCCAGGCACCCCTGGCTGATTATTTCTGAGTAATAAGGTTCTTGGCATCAGAATGCTGTAGACATTGCTCCATTGTTTCTGTCATTGACCTTTGAAGCCAACTGATAGTTATCTTTTTTTGGTAATTTTGATTCAGCTATCTGGATGCTGAAGAATTCCTTTTTAAAAAAAATTTTAATTCTTGAAGTTAAGTGATGTAACAAGGATTTGTCTCAGTTTTGAACTTGCTGTGTCACATACTCCCAGAACATGATCTGCGGGAGAATTCTCTTGTATTATATCTTTGAATACATCTGCTGTTTCCCTGGGGGGAGAAGTGACATGCTTTAGGAATCCTGATTATCCTTATGTTGAATTGTCTTTTTATGTCTTCCATATCTCTTAGCTTTTTAATAATTTCTTTATATTTGTCTTTTCTTCATATTGGTGCTTCTATCTAGTCATTCCTATCTATCTAGTCATTCCTATGTTAGTAATGAATTCTTTGAAGTACTTAATCTATTCCTTGCTTCTTCTAGTTTTTTTGTATTGATTTTATGGTAATGCTGTTTCAGCTCTGAATTCGTTTTTTTTGAAATACAGTCTGCATTTTCACCCTAATATGTTATGATATTGTCTTTGAACTCTTGATTTTAAAAATTATTAGTTATTCTTTTTTTTTTTTTTTAGGTTTATTATTTTTAGTAATCTCTATACCCAAGTAGGGGCTTGAACTCATGACCCCAAGATCAAGAGTCATATGAGCTTCCAACTGAGCCAGCCCGGCACCTCAAAAACAGTGCTTTTATTTATTTTATTTTTTTAAGCTTCAGATCCATGTAGAACTTGAGCTCACAACCCCAAGATCAAGAGTTACCTGTTCAGGGTGCCTGGGTGGCTCAGTCGGTTAAGCGTCCAACTTTAGCTCAGGTCATGATCTTGCAGTTCGTGGGTTCGAGGCCCATGTCAGGCTCTGTGCTGACAGCTCAGAGCCTGGAGCCTGCTTAGGATTCTGTGTCTCCCTCTCTGTCTGCCACTTCCCTGCCTGCACTCTGTCTCTCTCTCAAAAGTAAACAAACAAAAAAAAAAGAGTTGCGTGTTCTATCAACTGGGCCAGCCCAGCAGCCCCTTACTTAGTTGTTCTATGGTACAATGCACTTTTTGGGGGGTTGGTTTTGCTGTATTTATGTGCATAGTTTACATACTAGCTTCTTTTGACTTATTTTTGTTGTTTCACATCTTGCTCATGTTTGGGAGCTTTGTCTAGATTTTCTGTTTGTCCTGATACAGTTTGGATGATTTTTTTAACTCTTTTCCCACAATATCTCAATTCAGTTTGGTTTTCCTTTAAGCCACAGGATGAGTTTTGACTTTTCTCTAGTAATAGAAAATTGCACTATTTTGCCTTAGATTGGGAGGTGGGTGAAGGGACAAGGCTCATCTCAGGGTAATGCTGTCTTTGTTAGATTATCTGGGCCCTCTTCTGAGATTCTGTTACGTGTTCTTTACCGGGTTCACCAGTCATCATTGGAGGTGCATTTAACATTTTTTCAACAGTGTATGTTGCCAGGAGCACTCACTTTCGCTCAGGTCTTTTCTGTCTGTTATTTTCTCCATTTTGTACATTTTGCCTAGAAGTATTTCCTGTCAGGAGAGGAAAAAGATAATAATAACTATTTCGTTTACCTTTCTCCAGATCTGTAGGTATTAGTGAGAATTCTTAATACTTAGTTAAAATCAGTGTTTAAATTCTTAGGGGAGAGGATGAGGGATTGTTCAGAAATGGATTTGTGTTGAGTCTCTTCTTTGCTCCAAAGTATCTTGTGTTGAAGTTTATTAAGTTAGATTATAACCCTCTGAATTTGGTTGCTGTCATGAAATTTTTTTGGCTTTTTAGTACTTTTTTCTCATTCTGTTAGTATCAGGGGGAAAAAAAATCAGTCAGGACTCTTAATTTGCTATCTTAACATGACCCCAGGTGACTTTTCAGTAATCTTACATGGCTCACTATTACTTTGGTTTAAATAGAGTTTCATTTGAAGAAACTTGAGGATGAGGAGGGGCTAACAAGACAAACTGAGTTACAGTGAGGTGGTATATGAATCTATAGGCCAAAAATGTAAGTCATTTAAAATGATTTCAACACATGAATATTGAACATTGTTCATTTGAAGGTGGGAATAAAATGTGTTGACAAAAACAGCAATTTCTGATGAATGGGAAAGCCCTCTTTTTGTTTGATAAATTAAGGAATTTTATTTCAAAACATCCAGATTTATTTATCTGGAAGAACTGACACAATTAGTAAAGATTGAGGAACATCACAATCAAACCAGAAATCATTCTTGAGCCTTTATTTCAGACAGATTTGTGTCCTTTGTAAGATTTGTGTCCTTTGTCAAGGTGGCTGGTTCTCAGAGGCTATGGTACCTCTCCTAATTTTTTTTCTTTTAATGTTTATTCTTGAGAGAGAGACAGAGTGTGAGCAGGTGAGGGGCAGAGAGAGAGGGAGACAGAATCAGAAGCAGGTTCCAGGCTCTGAACTCTCAACACAGAGCCTGATGCGGGGCTTCAACTTAGGAACGGCAAGATCATGATCTGAGCTGAAGTTGGATGCTTAACTGACTGAGCCACCCAGGTGTCCTGGCCATAGAACGTCTCCTAGAACTAAGAAGTGAGGGCAGTAGAGTTACACTTGCAAGGGCCGTGCAGATGGGGTTGAGGAGAGAGGTGTAGAGTCACCTACAGGAGGTAGATTGGTGTCCAGGCTTGCAAGATGGTAATACGTGCACATATAAATGCACTAACAGATTTACAGAAGCAGGGTGTCGAAAGCAGAGGGCTTGGTCAGCTGTGGGAAGCACAGAAGAAAGAGAATCATCGAGGATTCCTTTTCTTTTATCCCATGCCAGCTCTGTCCCTAGGTACGGGAGAATTTACAAGTAATCAGACTTCCAGAAATTCCAGTCCCAAAGACAAGAATGTCCCTATGGTGAGCCTGATGTTAAAACATGAGCTTCCTCTGACTCCCCCATTCCAGACTGCATGTCCTCAGGCAGTTTTCTGGTTCTAGAGAAGGTCTGCTCATGTAGAAAGAGGGAATGAAGAAAATACACAAATTTTAAATATTTCTGAGTCTTTCACAGTGATTTCTCATGGTAATGAGTGGCTTCTGATTACCATTTGGTTTTGCCTGACTATAGGGAGAAAAGGAGATTGTTATGCCAACCTGAATAATTGCAATCTGGGTGACAATTCTATTTCTCACTTTAAATTAATATATTGCCAGCTTGCTGCCTTCCTCAGGTCTTCTGTGCATTTTAGTTACTATCAGTCAGTGTTTTGGGGTCTGGGCTCTCCTTGACATTGACAAGAGTGAGTCAGCCTTCTCTTGGATGACTGACTCTGTTTCCATCTTCTACCCCTGTCTGTTTATTTCTACATTGAACACAGTTACCTATTTGGTTGATTCATCTGTATTAAAATGTGCTAAGACCAAAGGAAAATTTAAATACTGCTGAAGAAAATTTATGGAAAACCATTTTTGGATCTCATTTGACTTGACTCAGTTGTTTTGAAACAAGAAGAGTAGCGTGGGGAAACCAGGACAGTTTCTTGAAATAATCTTGCAAAGGTCGCTTAGAAAGGTCATTTTAATGTTGTAGACCTATGTCTCCTCATTTGAAGTATAATGCTCTTTCGACTAATTTCCTGCCCAGCTTAATGGTACTGAGCCCTGTTAGTGGAAGCAAAGGTTATTTTGTGAAACAATGGAGATAGTATGGGGGCAGGGATGTTCTGAGAGGACCCAAGGGTGAAGCTGTCGATTGCCCAGGCATTTCAAATACCTGTTCTTGTGGCCTTGCTTATTTCAGATTGACCAGTTCTTTTGAAAAGCCAGATTATGTGATAAAAAGCACAGAAGCAAAGGTGGTAGAGATCACATTTGGACCATTTAACAAGGCTGGGAGGGAGACTTTATTGACGCTGGGGCCTTAACCAAAACAACTTAATGACTGTGTTTATTTTGAATAAAGAGGGTCTCAGTTACAAACTATGGAGGAAGGTTTGTTATCTAATAAAAAGGCAAGACCAATAGTTGAGTCAAAAAGTTGGAGGAAGCATGGAACTTACTTCAAAAAACAACAAAAAAACAATAACAAAACCAGAAAACCCAATGCATGTGTACCTATAACGTTTTGTATTAAATTTGTAGAAATCTAGATGTTTTTACATTTTGATATAGATTCCAGGCTTAAATTTTTTCTTTAATTCTTTTTCTTTAATGTTTATTTTTGTTTCTGAGAGAAACAGAGCGTGAGTGAAAGAAAGGCAGAAAGTGAGGGAGGCAGAATCCGAAGCAGGCTGCAGGCTCTGACCTGTCAGCACAGAGCCTGACGCAGTGCTTGAACTCACAAACTGTGAAATCATGACCTGAGCTGAAGTCCGATGCTTAACCTACTGAGCCATTCAGGCACCCCAATTTTTTTTTTATTTAGTACAAGTCTACCAATTATAGTCCTGCATAATTTTTCTTACCCAAAAGACATCCAAAACATATCATCATTGTCCAAATTTTAGTTTATTTCAAGAGAGGTACATATTTCAAGAGGTCTCTGATATAATTTGAGGGCAGAATCCATCTAGAATTTTACTTTTTTGCCTTAATGTTTTATAGTCCTCAACATCAAAATTTATAGTGACTCTCCTTTGTGAAATCACCTTTATATAGGTCATTCTCCTAGAAACAACCATTTTCTTTCTTTTCATCACCCTCTTTGAATATTTATATAAAATGAAATAAAATACATTGTTTCTGTAATAAGCACAATGAGCTTGATTAAACTCTACTGACTCTCAGAAAGGAAGTTGTCATCCATCACCTCACAGCATCCAGCCTGGTAAGGAAACAGCATGCCCCGGGGATCAGCCATCGGGAATGTGAGATATCAGCATTCCAGGTGGTCTGCTAGGTGGAGGTGAGATAAGAGAACTTTTCCTCTGTGGGCTTTAGGAGTTGTCTTGTCCACATTCATCTCGCTTTGGAGTTAAGACCATTGTATTCCAGTGAGGTGAAGTGACCTATAGCTGATCACAGAACAGGAGAACTATTACAGAAGTCTGTTTCCTGAGTCTTAGCTCAATACTGGGTATTGTTCTGTGGTGATTTATTTAGAATATCCGCCCCCCCCCCCCACACCTGCATCCCATTTAATGGAGACAGAATTGACATGTAACATTGTATTAGGTTGAGGTATACAACCTAATTATTTGATGTGTGTGTGTGTGTGTGTGTGTGTGTGTGTATACTGAAATGATAACCACAATAAACTTAGTTAACATTCATCACTTCACATATTTGAAATTTTTTTCTCTCTTTTAAGATCTATTCACTTAACAACTTTCAAATATACAATGTAGTATTTGTTCACTATGGTCGCCGTGCTGTACCTTACCTCCTCAGAATTTCTTTATCTTACAGCTGAAAGTTTGTGCCTTTTGATCACGTTCAGCTGTCCCCCCCCAGGCCCCCACTTCTGCCCCAGTCTCTGGCAGTCACCAATCTCTGTTCTGTATTTCTATGACCTCTGTGTTTTAAAGATTCCACCTATAAGTTAGATCATACGGTATTTGTTTTTCTCTGACTTATTTCACTTGGCATAATGCCCTCAAATTTCATCCATGTTGTAGCAAATGGCAGGATCTTCTCTTTTAAGGCTGAATAATATTCCACTGTATGTGTACCCATATTTTATTCATCTGTTGACGGACACGGGTTGTTTTCATATCTTGGCTATTGTAAATAATGCTGCAATGAACACGGGGGTGCAGATATCTTAGCGAGTTAATGTTTTTGTTTTCTTTGGATAAGTTCTCAGAAGTGGAATTGCTGGATCATATTTTTAATTTTTTGAGGAGCCACCATAGTGTTTTCTATAGTGGCTGCACCCATTTACATTCCCACCAACCATGCACAAGTGTTCTATTTTCTCATCCTTTCTAGGGCTTACTATTTCTTGTCTTTTTTATAATAGGCATTCTAAGGGGTGTGAGGTGATGTCTCATCGTGATTTGATTTTGTATTTCCCTGTCAATTAGTGATGTTGAACACAATTTAATGTATATGTTGGCCAACTGTATGTCTTCTTTGGGAAGATTGGGAAAATGTCCATTCAAATCCTCTGCTCATTTAAATTGGATTATTATTATTTTTGGTACTGAGTTCTATGAGTTCTTTATATATTTTGGACATTAACCCCTTATCAGATATATGAGTTGCAAACATTTTCTCCCATTCAGTAGGTTGCCTTTTCACTTTGTTGATGGTTTCCTTAGCTTCTTGATATGGATGCTTAACATTCATTTTCAATTATTTTTCCTTTCGAATACACGTTTATAGGGTTATATATTTCCCTGTAAGTAATGGTTAGCTGAATCCTATGGGTTTTGATATATAGTATTTTCATTATTGATCAGTTTTGTTTCCATTATGATGCCTTCTTCATGAGTTTTTCGTAATTTCTAAACATATGGTCGTTTTCTAGTTATTTTTTGTTACTTATTTCTTGCCTCATTTCATTATGATGAGACAACATACTGAACATTTTAGGAGGCCAATGCCTTATCCATTAGGCAACCGGGTCAAGACAACATACTGAACATTTTAATCCTTAGACATTGTTGAGGCTTGCTAAAATCCAGCATTTGGTCAGCTTTATAAGTATTCTATGGTGAATTTGAAAGGTTCAATATTACTGAATGCTCTGTTCTATATATGCACATTAGGTCAAATTTATACATCATGTTCAAATTATTTTTTTCTTCCTCCTTGTTCTACTAATTTCTGAGAGAGGTATGTTTAAATCTTCCAGCATAATTATAGATGTGAGTTTGTAATTTTGAAATTTTTGGCTTTATAAAAGTTTAGATTGTGTTATGGGGGAAAACAAATGTCAACTTCTTCTTTTTTTTATTTCTGGTGAATCAAACATCATTATCAAGAAAGTTTTTTTTTAATTTTTAAAAAAACTTTATTTATTTATTTATTTATTTATTTATTTATTTATTTATTAATTATTGAGAGACAGAGAGACACAGAGCGTGAGCAGGGGAGGGGCAGAGAGAAGGGGAGACACAGAATCCGAAGCAGGCTCCAGGCTCTGAGCTGTCAGCACAGAGTCCGACGTGGGGCTCCAACTCACAAACCACGAGATTATGACCTGGGCCAAAGTTGGATGCTTAACCAACTGAGCCACCCAGGCACTCCAAGAAAGTTTTCTAAAAAAACTTCTTAGTGTTTATTTATTTGTGAGAGAGAAAAAGAGAGAGTGTGAGCAGGGGAGGGGCAGAGAGAGAGGGAGACACAGAATCTGAAGCAGGCTCCAGGCTCTGAGCTGTCGGCACAGAGCCCAATGCGGGCCTAGAACTCACGGACAGCGAGATCATGACCTGAGCTGAAGTCAGATGCTTAACTGCCTGAGCCACCCAGGCATCTCAAAAAACTTGTTTGTTTTCCAGTAACTTTTTAAGTTTGGTCTTAAAATCTCTGTTTCACAATGTATTTAAAAGAAAAAAAAAATAGGTGCTATGGCCTTCAGGAACAATTTCCTCCTCCGAAGCCTCTTCCACACCAAGGGGGAGAAAACAGCCCGTAACAAAACGGTTAAACAAAAATCAAGCTTTGGGAGACCTGGGTTATTATCCTGGTTCCACCACTTAATAGTTACGAGACTCTGAATGAGTCCCCTAACTTCTCTAAATCTCAGCTTCTTAAACTGTAAGACAGAGATAACAATAGCACCTACCGTTATTGGGTCATGAGGTTGCAACAGAGAATGGCAGTCAAGAATTGACCATCGTGCCTGGCATATGCAGATGGTAACTGTGATTCTCTTCTTGTGATGAGTTGATGTTTTCTTTGCAGTTGTTCTCAGGTTTCCAGTTGCTCACTAATGTGAGTGTTCAAAGCACCCAGCTGGGGGGTGTGCCATGTCTCCAGATAACTGGTGACTGCTTAGTAATGTCACTTTGGGTTCTCGTTACTAGTCCAGCTTCCGAAGAAGTTTCCCGAATTCCATCTATGCCCGGCAACGGTGTTGCCATTAACCTTCACACATAAATCTGATAGTGAAAGTTCATTTGGGGAAGCTCTTGATTTGTTCTCTGAGTTGTTGACTATTGAGGCCTTTTGACTTTTTCTCTGAGCTGTGACCATGTTTGGTATTGAAGAACAATTCAGACGATGCTTCTGAGGTAAGTGGTTTCACAGAAGACACCACCTTGCAACAAATGGTGTATAGAATTTCCATGTATTATCTGTGCAGCCAGGATTGGTTTTCTTTTTGACTGTGAAGTACTCTGCCTTACCAGTGGGTTTCTTTCTGTGTCTGGATACACGGAGTTACCTGGAATCCTCACTTGTCAACTGTTGGCTAAAGGTTTAAAGGACCTTATTCCATCCCCCTACAATATTAAAACTTCTAGCTTTTCTTACATATTATTTCTTGTGCTTTCCCATCCTTGTGCCGGAATGTGCAAGGAGCAGTGCAGGTCCAAAGAGAGGGTCTTTAGGAAAGAGCTAGGGAACTTTCTTTAGTGATGACCAGCCAGTTCATCAGTTAGGAGTTGAATTCAGTAGCACAAGAGGCTCTCCCTACCCAATAACATGGTTTAAACAAGATAGATGATTCAGTTTCATCTAAAAGATGCTCAGATAGTCCATGGCTGGCATGGTATGGTTCTCAAAGAACTAAGTTCTCCTTTAACCTAGTCCATGCCTTCCCTCTTTAAGGTCATTTCATGATCCAGTATAGCTGCTGGACCTCCAGTTACTATGCTGAGTTACAGTCTAGAATAAAGAGGAAAGACTGAAACAGAAAGATGCCGTTGTAGAATATAAGGTTGCCTCGCAGTTGTCATCCTTGCTCGGATCTCACCAGCCAGTTTTGTCATGTTGCTGGATCTAGCTGCGAGGGAGGTTGGGAAATACAATATTGTATTCTGGGTAGCACTGTGCTGAAGTTTTGGGCTCTGTGATCAAAGAGAAAAAGGAGAATGGATATTGAGTGGTTAAATGACAGTGTTTGTTACATTGGTATGTAGCTATAGTGGTTAACCAGGGATGATGATTCCATCTGACTCAACTCCAGACTCCTGCAGTTTGGGAACAAACTCACTCTTTCTGTATGGAATAAAGCCTCCATTGTCTGTCCATTACTTTCTCTTTCTTGGAAAAAGGTAAAGACTACCACACAAGAACCACTGTGGATTGTCGGGCCATGCCAAACAAAGTCAACGGATCTCTCTGGGGAGAAATGGCAGTACGAGCGCAGGAAGTCCTTGATACTTCCTTGATCAGCATCCAGTCTGTCTGATCTTCGTGCACGCCATGTCTTGTATGACTGCAGTGTTTATTCCAGAGCCCAGGCTGTAGGGTAAATCCATGTGACGCGCACAGGAAGAAGGGGACAGGGTAGATTCCACAAGGGTAAGACTTTGCCTCAAGTCCGCTTGTTCAGTACCCATTTGATAGGAATGGTGAAGGAATTACAGGTTTTTGAAGGAAGACCACACCGATCAGTGTCCAGTATAAGGCTGTTCCCTGGAATGCAGCCTTTCTTTTGTCATTTCCTTCACGTCAGTTTCTGGAAAGGATAGCCATCACTTGCTGTCATTGTTTTTGCCAGAACGGTTTGGCACTTGAGTCTTTACCTAACTTTTGTGCAGCATTTGGTAATGTTGATTCTTCTGGCCTTCTTGAAACCATTTTCTTCCCTGATTGCTGTGACACGTGTCCCTTGACCCTTCTGGCCTCTTCCTTTTCCAGTTTCTGTCAGGGGTTCTGTGGTAGAGCCCCTCCTTAAGGAACGTGGTGGAGGCCTCCTCAGAACAAAGGAAGGTGACGTGGCCCAATGAACTAGCATACACCTATGTATAACTCTGACACAGCTCTGTAACTTGGACTGTATCCAATCAGACTATATGTGTCACCATATATGGGAGACAAAGAAGTAGAACTTGCATTAAAGGCTATATCCCGCTGTGCTTGGGGCTCAGCCTTTTTGGGGTCTTAGCCCAGAGCCCATGCCAGCATGAAAAAAGCTGCTTCCTGGAAAGAAGAGCCTTGGTGTCCCGTCTCTCTGTGCGACAATCCTGCTACAGTTCATAATCCTCTCACTATTCCTTTGACACCACCCAGCACTCCGTTCTTGGCCCTTTGTTCATCTTCTATCTGTTTTCGTATGCAGTGGCCCCTGGACCGATGGCTGCCCCTACTGTCTAAGTGCTGATGTCTCTGATGTATTTTAGGACAGATTTCTCAGAGCGCCTGGGTGGCTCAGTCAGTTAAATATCTGACTTGGGCTCAGATCATGATCTTATGGTTTGTGAGTTCGAACCCCGCATCAGGCTTTCTGTTGTCAGCACAGAGTCTGCTTCAGATCTTCTGTCTCCCTCTCTCTCGGCCCTTCCCCTACTTGAGCTATCTCAGTCTCTCTAAAAAATAAACACTAAAAAACAACAAAAAACCCCCAGACTTCTCTCTAGAGATCTAGAACTGTTTTCCAATTGCTCACTGAACATTTCTGCCAGGATTCCCTGTAAGCACTGAAAACTTACCACATCTAAAATGGAGTTCTTCAACTCCCCTTACTTGTTTGTTTTTCTCTGAAGCCTTTCCTTTCTCCCATATTCTCCGTCCTGGTAAATAGCAGCCATATCCCCAAGCCAGAAATCTGGGAGTCATGTCTCACTCCTTTCTTTCCATCATTTCTCTCCATATCTAACCAATCACCCAAACCTCTTCTTTCAGGCTCTCAGATCCACCCCCTTGCCTCTACCCTCACCCCTGCCCTCACCCAGGCCCTCATCCTTTATCACATGGGATATTGCTACAACCACTTCCTAACTGCTTCTATTTAATCCTGGCTGTCCTTGAAGCTGCCACCAGAGTGACCTTTCCAGTACAAAAACTCTATTATGTTACTTCTCTGAATAAAACCCTTTAAACTTCCTGTTGCCTATAGGATGCCATTCAAACTCCTCACCGTAACATTCAGGGTAGCTCCCTAGTTGGGCTGCTGCTTGTCTACATGGCTTTTTTGTAGGACCCCCCCCCAAAAAAATCGTTGCCCCTCCCCCATTTCCCCAGGCATGTGCAGCCTAGCAGATGCAGGAGGGCTTAGAGAGTGGAACATGTCTTTATATGAAAACAAGGTATCCTTCCATTGGGAGGATACAGCCCTGCATAAGGGGATGGGGATAGCTTAGCAAAACTGGGGCTAAATCCATCTCATGAAATCGTCAGCTGACCTATTTCCATATCTACACACATTCCTAGATGTGGCCATACTCCAGTATGTTGAATTATTTGCAAGCTTTATCTTGACGCCATGATAGTGATGATGCTTTCCAGGAACCTCCCCCTCTTCCTCTAGCACCCATGATTAACTCCAACTTGTCTTTCAAGACTTGCCATAAGCATCATCTCCTTCTGGGAGGCTTCTCCGCCCTCATAGCCTGAATTCCTTGCCATGACTCAGTGTACCCCTAACACCTGTCTCTGTGTCTGCCACATGACTTTGTCATAATGTTGTAATGATTAACTTTTACATTTGTCTCCCTCTGTACTTGGTGAACAACTTAAGGGCAGAGGGTAATCTTTTATGCATTTTTATATTCCTGGCTTGTTTTTGGATAGATTCTCACTAAATTAATGGTGGGGCAACTCCCCAAAAATGATGCAGAATGTGAGCTTCTAGGTTTAGACAGAACTACAGGGCTTATATTTATTGTAAACAATTAAGAAAATAATAGTACTATTTAGCAATGCAAAACCATTGCAGAACACTCCAGAAAGGAATTGTCATTTATTTATGAGCAAAGGCATACATTCGAAGAGGCTAAATGCTGACAGAAGCAAGGAAAGCCTTGGTCTTTTGAGAGGCATTTTAAGGGCTCTAAGGCAAAATTAGAGCTGGCCAGACATAGGAGACAGCTATGATGTGAATAGGGCAGATGAGCTAAGAACAAACTCGAATTAAGCCTAAGGAGCAGAAACGGGAGCTTCTGTTTAAAACCCACTTTCGCAATTGACTGCATGTTTGACCTCTGGGCATCATTAACCTCTGTGTCTTAGTTTCCACATCTGTAAAGTGGAGATAATAATGCTTCCTTACTTCAAAGAATTATAGATTAATCAATGTCGGGAAAATGTCTCTAACTTGGGCACTCTATGTAAATATCCAGAGTAGCATGTAGGGAAGGAAGGTGTAAATACTAAAGAAATAAATCTGAGCTTCCTTCTCATTTGTTCCAAATGTTAAAAAATGAAAAATGATTGCTAATGTCCTCATCCTGGAAAATGCTATTGAGGAAAGAGCAGTTAGATTGGTATTTTGGGAAAAAAGTCCTTTGGATGGCTACGTCTTGTATTCTTCCATGTGATTTCAGAATAGAGGTGTCTGCTGAGGTTTGTGACTTCTAGGTGCCTGGGACTGAGACCTCCTGGGTGAATCATTATGAACCAAAAAACGTGCTTACGCTGGGAACGCTTGGCCAGCAAATATGGTTATTGCTTGCCCGGGAGTGGGTGATGACCTTAGAGCCTATGTGAGCTTCCTATTGCTTCCTCTTCTCTCCCCATTGCCCAGCTTCCCTCTACCAGAGGGGTGGCCCTCCATGTGATCTGAAAATTAAAATGTCAAGAATCTACAGTCGGCCCCTCCCCAGCCTTCTAAAAAGGGTAGACTTCCCAAAAGAGCCTTAGGCTTATTGGTTGGCTTGAGGGCCTCAGCAGGCTGAGTGGGGTGATGGGTGGAAAGGAGGAGGTAGATAGCCAAGAGAGGTCAAATTGCCCCACAGGAAAAAAATGGATCCAACACCAAGGTGTTCTTATGGTGCAGGAGGGTGAGAGGCAGGCACAGGGCCCAGAGCAAGGAGGGGGCTGGGCTGGCAAAGGGGAGCACCAAGCGCCAGAGTTGGGGCCTTCATGTGGGGGAGGAAGGGAGAGAGGTTTGGCCTGCTTTTTCCTACTATGGGAGAAAGGTTTTGAAGGGGATGTTTAGAACAGGGCCATGGACTAGGAGTTGGATCTCTTTTCCATTCTACTTCCTCTCCTTTTAATGAGTTAATGTATTAAGATTGGTCTTGAGGCAGAGTGACTTAACAATAGTCCAGGTATGTTCAAGAAACGGGAAGATTTTTTTTTAATGTTTTTATTTGTTTTTGAGAGAGACAGAACATGAGCGGAGGAGGGGCAGAGAGAGAGGGAGACACAGAATTGTAAGGAGGCTCCAGGCTCTGAGATGTTTGCACAGAGCCCATCGCAGGGCTCGAACCCACTAACCTGTGAAGTCATGACCCGAGCCGAAGTCAGATGCTTCACTGACTGAGGCACCCAGGCGCCCCAAGAAACTGGAAGATTTTAAAATGAGAGCAGTAGAAAGGGCAGCTGATGTTGTAGATGAAATGGCATAGGGTCCTTGAAGCGTTGAGCTGCTTTGCTGGTTGCCTTGGGTGGTGGGGTTTGGGGCAGATCAGACTGGGTCCAGTTCATCTATACCAACAGTGTTGCCTATCCCTGTTCCTGATGCTCACTGCTGGGCACTAGCTCTACCTTTCCTTAGACACATTTAGATGCCAAGGACAGGAGAATCTGATCTAAGGTCAAGCCATATATACTCAAGGATTGTTCTCAAGAGTGAGCGGTTCCTGGGGGACTGGAAAGTCTCAGATGCTTGGACTGGTATCTGCCTATTGGTCATTTTAAATTACATTGCTTTGTCTGCATAGCTTGCCAGGTGGAAACAGAGACCAATGAGAAAGTTCTCTTGCACAAGGAGTTAAGGGCAAGCACCACTGTATTACGGACTCACACACGACCCTCTATTATGTACGACCTTTTATCTTAAGGGGGCACTTTCTCTGCTGCTTTGCTAATCATTTATTTTTCTTTTGAATTGTGAGAAGAATTTATTTTTCTTTTGAGTCACTCTGACCTTAAGTGATGTTAACAACAAAGCAAAGTAGTTGGAAGTGCTTTTTGTACTGTTGTTGTGTTTGGAAATGTTAACCTTGTGTTACGGTCACAGCTAAGTGGTTTATATCAGACCTAAACATCCTGGGCAGCTGTATCCCTGATTTGTATACAGACTTGGATAAGGCATGGCCGCCCTTTCCAAGTTCTGTGCCCACCTCACTTGCCTCTTCCACCTGAAGAAGGAAGCTGTACAACAGGCCCAACCTGTCTGTACCTGTGTGAGCATTATTTAAAAGAGAGAGGCATGTTACTGTTTTGCTGCTGTTGGCTTGCCTTTCAGAGATGAGCTACTTTTTCTTGATGAGTATTGCCTGAAATGGAATAATAGAATAACCCTTCTGTCTGTTTTTATCTCCTGAATAGGAACTCTTCAGAGACACTTCTTTGGGGGAGTCTGGAATAATTAATTCTCTCCCCCCGTCTCCATCTTTCTCAATGCATTTAATTTAAACTTTCTTAATGAAAACTCATCTCTCATAAACGCCGGGTTGGCCCATTTTGTGTGTGCCTGCTCTGTCCTGCTTTGAGTGATGTGTAAATAAGAGGCAATCTGGTGATGAGTTTTGCTTGTGTGGTGTGGACGGGTGGAGAGGGAGGAGGGTTTGATGAATAGAGGCACCCAGAAAATGTACTTGATAATAACATGGCCATGATTGATGTTGTAATTCCTGAAAAATTATCATTGTGATATAATTATTTGTTTATGAACTGTGCCCTGAGACTCCCAAGTTTGTGATTATTCATGGCACAGATAAAACTCTAAAGTCAATAATTCATCAAGGGTATAATGGTTTTGTTTGGGGGAGGTGTGGGGGGGTCACATGGATATTACATCCTGTTTCTGACACTTCTGCTATAAATCTGAGAACTCCTTTAGTATGAGGAAGAGCCACGTCCTTACCCTCTGCTATTTTTTTTTAAGTAGCTTTAATAGTTTGGATATATTTTAAAAACTGAAACTAATTTTACTCTTCTAGAAAAATTCTTTCAGCATAGGAACGTTATCTGAGTCATTTTTCTTGGTGTATTCCATGACTGCCAAAAAGGGAGAGTTGAACACAAGAATGAAAACAACTGTGTTTTGTCCCCAGAACAGTACAGGACGATCTTACACTAATCCCTTTGATTTTGATCCATAAAAGGGGACAAAAGGAGACAAAAGGAGGTCCATTCATTTTCAGAAAGTTGATGAGTTTCGCCTCATGATTCCTTCCTGAATTTTGAGGGGTGATTTGACTCATACATATCAGAAGTCTTAGCATCTCTAACCCCATTCTGCCCCCATAAGAGGGCTGATGTGGTACTTGTTCCAATTTTTTCCATTTCCTTCTCATGGTGTTTTTTTTTTCCTTCCTCAGCCCGCTGGGAATCTTTGTCATGGATGTATTATGTGCCATAAAGATTTCCTAGATACTGGGGCCAGGACTCACCTCTCCAGCAGGGCTGGGTGAAGCCGTCTCAGAGGGCATGTAAAGTACAATGAGAATGAGAAGTGTTTTCACAGCGACAGGCTTTTGCTCCCTTTCCATGCCTAATGAATTAGTGAACTTCTTTCCTTCAATTGCTTTTCACCTAAGCACATGGCAGCATTATACGGTTATACACATAAGGGAGGTGGGAGACCTACCTTAACGAAAACTTGTGAAAAGACCAAGGTGTTCTTGTGGACTAGAGGTTCAAGACGAGAAAACAATTTGATCTGGCTGCTAATTAGGGACTGTACTCTCAGGCTGTTTTAATTAAGAGCTTAGAGTCCGGGGATACCTGGTTGGCTCAGTCGGTAAAGCATGCGATTCTTGATCTCAGGTTGTGGGTTCAAGACCCACGTTGGGAGTAGAGGCTACTTAAAAAAATAAGAAGATAAAAAAAATACATACCCTAAAATTCAAAATAAAAAAAAAGAGCCCAGAGTCCTGAGCAAGAGATGTAATGGGACTTTTATTCCATGTTGGAACCAAATCACATCTGGAGCTCTGTGATTGGTCCAAGGTGCCATATTTTTAAAAGGACCCATTATAGGTTGAATTATGTCCTCCAAAAAGTTAAAGTTGTAGCCCTCGGTACCTCACCATGTGATAGTAAATTCATTTTCTTCTCATAATACAGTGCTGTAAATGTAATTACTTAAGATACAGTCATACTGGAGACGGGTGGGCCCTTAATCCAGTATGACTGGAAGAGGAGAGCGTGGAAGAGGACAGTGGGGAGAATGCCATTTGAAGACAGAGAGACACAGGGGGCAGACAGCCATATGATGATGGAGGCAGAAATTGGAATGATGTAACTATAAGTCAAAGAGTGCCAAGGATTGCTGGTAACCATGAGAAGCTAGGAGAAAAGCATGGAATAGACTATCCCTCAGAGGATTCCAAAAAGAACCGACCATCCTGGCACCCTGAATTCAGGCTTATATCCTGCAGAGCTGTGAGAGAACAAATTTCTGTTTCAAGCCACAATTTGTGGTAAAAAAACAACAACCCAGGAAAGCGATAGGAAAGCAATGCCAGGGCCTTGACAAATTCTGGTACACCCAGATGAGAGTGACCAGGCTAGTGAACGCATCTGCCACAGTGGCACTGGAGGAAAAACTGGAAGAACAGGTGACAGCCTAGAGAGTTATCAGACCCTGACAGCCATATTCACCTCTTTGAAGGTCACTCAGAAAAAGACTCCATCTAACTCCAGAGGTAAGATTTCAGCTCAACATCCTCTAAAAGTTACAACTATCCAATAGTGGGCTAGAAAGACCTTCACCACTAGAATTAAAGAGATGTAATTTCTACACTAGAGTTGCTGAGATCCTCTGGATGATTCCTGAGCTTACAGCTCAATGTTCATCAGTGTGGATATGTTATTAAATGGTACCTTCTCGAGGAACTTAGATCCATTTACTTAGCTGTTTATGGTAGATGATGTCAAAGTTTACTAAGTTACCGACTGATTGGGCTCTTTCTTCTTCTTCCTTTATTTGTTTTACCTAATTTATTGCTGTATATAGAGTACATTGTGTTACACACACACACACACACACACACACACACACACCCCCATCCTCCAGCCAACATTTATCAATGGCCGACTCTGTGCCAGCTGTATGGACTATCCAGGAAGGCAGGAATAAATGAACTTGCTGCTTTATCCATTTTGCCATTCCTTTTTAGGAAATGCATAGAAACTCAAGCTATCCTGCCATACCACATTTCTAGTGGAATCTGCCTCTTGACAAGTTATGTTTCATTTCCTCCCCCCCTCCCTCCCTCCCTTCTTTCCTTCCTCCCTTCTTTCCTTCCTCCCTTCTTTCTTTCCTTCCTTCCTTCCTTCCTTCCTTCCTTCCTTCCTTCCTTCCTTCCTTCCTTCCTTCCTTCCTAGCCATCGGTATTCTGAAGACCTTTACTGAACAAAGGCTGTCTGTGAATCACTGAGCTAGGCACTAAGGGGGGACATGAAGATGAACGAGGCATGGTTTGTGCTTCCCGGGAGGTGGGGGTGGTTTTTACCAGGTTAGCCCCTCTTCTTCATAATGATTTACTAGGAGATATATGAAAGCAGGAGCATCTAAGGGTGATCACTTACCTTAGCATACCAGAGTTGTTTCTTAAGCCTACTAGTTGTTGTCATTCTTTGGGAATTAAGCCCAAGAAGGAGGCTAGTGTTGTGTTGCTATATGATATGAACTATTGGCAAAGGTATTTTTCTTGCTCTCCTAAGTCCTCTAGTCTTCCTACTTTTTGAACCTGGATAATAAGTCTTTTAGCCTGAACAGACTATCTTCTGGGCTTGACAATATACATTATCTCTTACCTTCAATGCAATGCTGAGGCCAGGTTGACTTCAAATTGTTGGAAGCATGTTCAATGTAAACAGGTTTTGTCTAGGAATAGGCAAAGATGGGGAAGAATTACAGTCCACAAGGGCTAAAATCCATTTCTTTATGCTCAACTGATGCAAATCTTCCCTCTTGTCCCACCTGCTGCCTTTATTTGAAGTTCTTTTTCTTTTTCTTGTTCCTTATTGCAAAATAAACAATATCAGTATTGGCTGGGAAGGAGAAGAGGAAAGGTCCGGAGGGCTGGCTAGAGATCCCTGTTCTGTCCATGACCTGCAACCTGCGGCCTTGACACACTGACTTGCTGCCGGCCTGGGTGGGGAGAGGTCCTGTGCCTCTGGGGCTCGGGGCCCTGGCTTGGCTGCTGGCCTGGTGCTGGGGACATGGCGGGGCTCCTGGCTGTCAGTGGGTCTGAGTCCAGAGCTTGCTTGTTCTCTTTTTGGCCAAGAGATGTTTTTTTATTTCATTAGTGACATAATTTAGCATTGATGGGTACAAATAAAGGACGGGGAACTTGCTGGTACTAAGGGAGGCTTGAGCCTGGGGGAGAATCCTGGACTTCTACCACTTCTGCAGAAGCTTGAGATGCAGTGAGAATTTCACTTCATCTGTCCCTGTCTGGCTGCTGCTTTTCAACTCTCCTTGCCACCACCTGCAGACCACGGGGCTGAAGCAGTGTCCAGCAATACAGAGTTAGGGCCAACCAACACGACCATCAGCTGACAGAGGGTCAGCCCTAGTACCACACTCATCCATTTGCCCTCTGCCTCGGCAGACCCTCCCCTATACAAAGTTCTGGAGGCCACCCGTAGGAGCCGGCCTCATCGGCACCTACCAGACCAAATACCTCCAGTAAGGTGATTTCCGCTCGCGCTCTGTTCAGGATTGAGTTTCTAGCTTCCTCAGTGTTTTGACTTCTCAGTCTTGCTGACTCTCCAGAGCAAAAGTGAAAGATAAACTTTGGAAGTGTTGGCAGAACCCAATTCAGTGTTCTCAATTACCCTCTCCCTATTTCCAGGTGTTACATATTTCAAGGACCTATAAAAGGCCTAGTAGAGAAATCTAGGGCCCCACCACCATAACCACATTCCCACATCTGCCAGTCTGAAGCAAGCCTCCATTAATAAAAAGGATCCTCAAATTGGCAAATGTCACTGAAGACTTAAACTAGGGAGTGACATTTACTGTAGTTGGTGGCTTTGGGACAAAAGCGCCTTTTGCTTCAGCTCAAGCCAATCATCTCTCATCATTTTCTGTAGAGCACGGATTTAACATGCAACCCATCTGTATCCTTATTTGAGAGAGAGCAAGTTGAAGTTTTTCTTTCTTTTTTTTTGTTAGCCAGCTGACCTGCCTTCAAACGTGACAGGCTGCAGGCTGCTCGCTGACCTAACCAATAGGACAGCACGATCGTGACTTAACTCGGCTTGTCTGGAGAAAGAAAATACAGATTTAGTATAAAGAGAAGATATAAACAATGGAACAGTTGGTTATACATTATAGATCGTAATAAATGAAAATATCGAGTGCATTTTCAATGATTAATGTATGGAAACTGTCATCACTTACTGTGCATTAATCAAGAAAAAATGCACACTTGCCGTAGTGGTTAATGTGCAGGCCCGTTGTTCAGCTTTGATAATGTGCATAATAATGCTCGGTATGACAATGAGTTGGGGTAGCTGAAAATTTAGGATGGTTGCAAGTTTGGTGTAGTATTTGGATTAGCATCTTAATCTGTGCCTTGTCAACCTCATCATTACACAAGCCATGCATTTTTTTTTCCAAAACTAGCGAAAATATGGATGTATCTTTTTTTTAATCATTTTTTTAAAAAAATCAAGAGTAATGACCAAGGTACCTGCTTAAACAAATACTACCAGCATTCATTAGTTAGGATGGTTACATGTAAAAGAAATGATGCCAGATAGTAACAAATCCAAGAGAAGTTTATTATGAAAATGGCACCTGCGGATGAAAAAATTAAGTTACATAAAGACAACCATGTATGTGACATGTATGAGAATCTACAAAAGTATAAAAAGAACCCTGTTGTAAATGAAGTATGTACATTTCTGATTTGCAGCATTATCAATGGTCAATGAAAAAAAATGTTTCAAAATAAGCCAGGCACTCAGGAAGTTAGGTCCGGTTAGCTTCACACAAAACAAATGTACCATAGCTGTCGCTTTGTAATGTTTTAATTTTTCTTTTCATATATATTGTAGAGTTGGTAACACTGCTAAGATTTTTACGAACAGAATATCCCTTTCCCCATTATTCAGCTACTTGGCACCAGTCTCCTCATAAAAGTTTTCATATATTTGTACAAGAAATAGTTAAAAACACAGACACAGTCTTCACAGGTAATGAAGTGTTTTTTTTTCATTTTGTAATTTTAAACACTATGGATTTAGACAGCAGCTGTGATTATCTGTTAGTTTAAATCACCAGAAATCATTTTGACACAACACAGAAACATTTATAAAAGAAAAAAAAAAAAACAAAACAGCTGTCTAGCTGTTCTTTGTAGCTGATAGGTGCATTCCTTTGATTGTTCGATAGCTAGAGTAGAGCTTCCAAAATTAATCTTTAAATATCATGACTGGCTTTCTTCACCTTCTAAACCTACTTAAATCCTTCAAGTAACGTCCCTATTAAAATTTGTGGCATTTCACTTCTTTTAGTTATTATTCCACAGTGATGTGGGCCCAACTCATGGAATCACAAAGGTCCTAGAGGAAACCACTCAACACAGTGATATTCAAAGGACAGCCGAATTACTCTATTAGCATTGCACACATAAACAAATATATATGACAAGTCTATATTCCGTTATCCCCTCCCCTGTTGTTTTAAAAAAAATGTTGGTTGACCTTTGAAATAATTTTCTGTCTCACTGGTAATTGCTTTATGTATTGCTCCATCAGCCAACCTGGAAGGAAACCAAAGAAAAGCACCCATTGCTTATATAGGTAGAGCACAAGGGACTCTGGGAATGTTAACAACTGAGGCTATATGGCATCAATTTATTTAATATATCTGAGCATTATTCTTCAGTGCTTTGCGTTGCACTCCAGAAGAAAAAAGTCATACCCAGAACTCCATTGTGGGAAAAAATGGCTCCATTAACCTTGAGCTAGTTAAGAGTCTTTTTATCTCTGAGAATGAAAAAGATTTTGGAGAAGGCGGGGAAAGGAGAGATGGGGGAGGGAGCAGGGGGAGACAAGAGAGGGAGGAAAAGAAAGGAAAGGTTGGGAGAATATACACCAGCAAAGCAACAGCAGGAATTTCAAAAAGTGAAACGGAAGATTCACAGACAGTAGAAGCAGCATAGGGTGACATTACAGAGGAAGGCCACCACACAAAAATCACTAACCCCCAAGAATCACTGATTCACTAGGACTGCAGGAATGGGACTGTACCACTCCGGACTAGAGATAGAGCACAGAGAAGACAAAGGACAAAACAACTACGTTAGCTTAGTATATACTGCATATAGAAACACACATTGAAATTGCAATGGGACTGACAGCCAAGGACACGTACACATTGCACACGTTACAGTTCTCACATCTGTTATTAGATGCCTTAACAAACAGCTGCCAAAAATGGAGTGGAAGAAGAATTTATACTCGACAGTCATTTGGAGTGTTTGACACTACACTGATTTCTGGCAACAAAGACAAAATAGGATATTTTTTTTCTTTTTCTTTTCTTTTTTTCCTTTTTTTCTTTTTTTTTCTTTTTTTCTTTTTAGTACTTAATGTGCGGTTTTCAGTTGCAGTTATGTTTGAAGCTTATTAACCCATTCTTTAGTTTTAAACCTTACCGGTTTCAACCTAGAAACAAGAGAACCAAAGGGGAAAAAAATTTCATGAAATCAAATCAGTCCCCTAAAAATGCAACCTTTTTTTTTTTTTTAGCAAGAAATGATAAAAAAAAAAACAAAACAAAAACAAAGACATGTTAAATATCCTTTCCTTCTTTTACTCTGAGTGTTACTGAAGTTGCAAAAATTAGACTCAGTTAGACTGAGAAAAGGGAAAAAAACAAAAAGCAAAACAAAAACCCAGACCAACAAAAGGCAGTATGTACCCAAACTGCTCCTCAAATCAGTTTGATTGAGTTTTCCAAAAGCCCCTTTAAAAAGGGCTTTACTGACCCATTAAATTTAATGTGAGGCTATGTTTGTTAGTTGGGAGGTAAAAAATTTTAAGTCCTGCAGCAAACGTTAATGAGGGCTTTGTCTTAACTAACCAAGGAGACTGCAGCAGCGGGACTCCAGACCAGGACAGAACACGTTATTATTTTTTTTTTTTCCCCAAAACCCAGCCCAGGAGCTGCATTTTGTATGAAGACATTACAGATTAATAAATGATAGCACCATGGTTTTAGAAATTAAGTTAATGTTTCAGTAATTAACATTTAGTCCAACTTTTTTTTTAAAACATTCTAGTCACAGGCCAGAAATTAAGTTTAAGAACCCAAATTATTTTTATGTGCAAGTAAGAAAATCTTAAAATCTTAACCATAAAAAGAGAATTAAATTCTGCATAAAATTCTAAAATACTATCCCCCCTATCTTTAAAGGAATTAGGAACCAAAACAAAAAACCACCCCATTTCATTTGACTTAGTCAAACAGGGCACATTGTTTATGCTTGTCTCTTTCAATCTTGATCATATCAAGATCTTTAGGAAGAAAAACCCAATGGTTGTCACTTGAGAAATCTCTTGACCACAAGACTGAGTATTCTATGGCAGAGGCATATACAACATTAAAGACATCTTAATAAAGATGCAAAAGGAAAGCAAAACAACCCAACACACATCTTAGAAGGAGACAAAATGGCAGGCAACTGGTCATCTGACTCTCGGAAGGCGAAAAATAAACATATCTTTACAGGAAAGAATAAGTCAAGTTAAAGAAAGAGGGGGTGGAATGGGGGCCGTCGTGGTGAGAGAGGACGCTGACCTGCTCGAATTCAAAGTGCTAGAATTAAAAGGTCTAAACGAAAACGCCGATCGACGATGCCTCCGGGCGGAGCCCTGGCCCGCGCTGGGCGGCGCCTCAGTCCTCCTTGCGCTCCAGAGTCTGTGCCGCGTGGATGCCGTTGCTGTAGACGGGGAAGGGCAGCGTGGAGAAGAGTCCCTCGGCCGTGGTGAACACGTTGCCGGCGGGCATCTGCGTCAGGCTGGCGGCGCTCACGGCGCCGCCGAACGGTCCCGACATGTTGAGCCGGTGCACGTGGTGGTAGAGCATCTCCATGGGCGTCTTGGGGTCGAGGCCGAAGCCGGGGCTGTTAACGTCCACGAAGTTAACAGCGTGCGCGTTGGGCAGCAGGTTGCCCTGCATGGCCAGGGTCACCTCTGCGGGCGCGTAGCGGATGGTGCCGGTGGTGTAGACCCTCTGCGCGGCCGTGCTCGTGGCGGCCAGGGTCCCCGTCACCCTGTGCACCAGCGGGAGCACGACGTTGCCCGCCTGCAACCTCTGCAGCGCCTCCAGGTCCCCAGTGTACAGCAAGGAGTTGGACGCGCTGGGGCCGCTCCCGCTGCCGCCGCCGCCGCCGCCGCCACCGCCGCCCCCTGGGTGCTTGTCCCGTGGGGACGCCGAGAGGGGGGGCGACAGCGGGTCGGAGGCGACGGGGGCCAAGGCCGCAGTGGCCGAGGCGCCGAACTGAGTCTTGCGGGCGGCGGCGGCGCCGTCGGCGCCAGGCGGGGTGAGGACCGAGTCGGGGATGGCCACGTGCAGGCCCCCGCCGCCCCCGCCGCCCTGCGGGGACGGGAAGTGCTCCGAGCTGGGGGGCTTGGTCATGCTGTAGGGGGACTCGTTCCTGGAGATCTCCCGGTTGGGCGGGTAGTTCCAGATGCTGCTGTCGTTGTCGAAGTTGATGGGTTCCGAGATCTCCGTCTTGATCTTGAGCACCGAGGCACTGTTGGGGGAGGACAGCAGCCGCGGGGGCTCCACCAGGCCGGCGTCCAGGCCGCCGGGGCTCGACGCGCTGGACAGGCGCCGGCGGCTGGCGCTGCCGCCCTTCTGCCGTTTCCGCCTCTTCTTGCGCTTCTGGTGCTTGCTGGAGGCCTGCGCGCCCGCCTCGCCCGCGCTGTCCGAGTCCTTGGCGCTGTCCGACGTGAGCGACTCGCAGTTCTGCAGCCGCAGGTCCGACTCGCTCTCCACGTAGCGCTCCACCTTGATCTGCATGGGGCCCAGTGCGCCGAAGCCGTCCTCGCCCGCCTTGGGGTTCTCAAAGTCCGAGTGCTCGAAGCTGTCGTCGCTGTCGCGGCTGTCCGGGTTGCTGGAGCTGTGGCCGTCGTCGTTGCAGTTCATGTCGTTGTCGCAGGCGTTGCCCGACTTCTTCCGGTCGGGTTCCGGGTCTTCGCTGTTCTCGGACTGATTACCCTTCTCGTCGGACTTGGAGTTCTCGTTGTCCTCTGCGTGGGGCCAGTGGCCGGAGGTGGCGGCGGCGGGGGAGGAGAGACAAAAGACACCACATTAGCAGGGCAGCGTCCGCGTCGCGCGTGCTGGAGGTGGGGGGCAGGGCTGGGGAGGTGTGTTGGCCCACCTGAGCTGTTCCACCACCTTTGCTACCTAAAAGCCTGGGCTTTCTCTCTCTGGAGGGCCTCGATTAGCTGGGCCTTTACTCAGAGTGTGGTTCATAGACCAGCGGCACTGCATCACCTGGATGCTTCTTTCAAATGCAGAATCCCAGCTTTCCACCCAGGCCTGCTGAATCAGATTCTGTATTTGAACGAGATCCCCCGGTGATTGTTTAGCACATTAACATTTGAGAAGTCCTGCAAAAATATTCAGGGAGTCAGGGTAAATAACCTGGAATAAGATGTCAGTGACACAGAAACATGATGGTATGCAAGGTGACTTTCTACGGACGTCGGCCCCTTCCGTTGGTGAATATTTGTTCATTATTGAAGACCACGCTCCCTATTCCTAAAGTTGTTTTTCTCTATAGCACTTAGCCATACAGGGAATCAGATGGTGCTTATTTTCATTTACTTTGATCTCTTCCTCCAACAAGAATACAGGCTCCACGGGGCAGGGGAGTTTTGTCCTTTTTTTTTTTTTTTTTTTGTTCCTGCTAAATACTATGTAAATAAGAAGCAGAGCCTGTCTATTCCAGAACTTCTGCCCTAGGAAAGAACTTTCAAATGAATGCAGTTTAGGATAGGAAAACAATCAAGATCCTCTGTGCTTTTCACCTCCTTCCACTTCCCTGAAGCTTTGTCTGGAGTAGAGGGATATGGGCTCACAGGCCTGGAGAGCAGGTGCCCTAAAGATGGGGGGGCGGGGGTGGTGGGGAACCCTAGCCATCTGGCACATTATAGGGAGAATAGATTTTCCCAGTAACACAACTCAGAAGATTTAGGGACAATGCTGATTTTATAGCTGTGCTGTCATGATTTCGGATGCAGCCTGCACTAGAACTTGGGCGGATCACGTAACTACTTCATTTCCGTGGAAGACGGTGGGTTAGAAGAGGCTCAGGCTTCTTTGCAGCTGTAAAATTCTGTGAAGTTCTGTGCTCCTTGGCTCTAAGTGTGCCTGTGGAGCTGGGGTTGGGGGTTGGAGGAAAGGTACATTTTTAAATTAACTTTCTTGTGTTCCAAAGAGCTACTCAGGGTACTTTCCAAAGAGTCGTTTACCAATGTCATTAACTATCCTGCTTTGGAGGCTCAATCCCAGCTTGGGAAGCATGTGAATATTTCGGGCTCGAAGTTGCAGGCGGTCTTATAGGTAGCAGAGATCGTACTGCCTCTGCTTCAGGTAAAGAGGCCAAAGCTTACTATGGGATTAGGGCACAACTCCTTCTGTGTGGCCAGTGGAGGGCTGACATTGAGTGACTGCTAAATCAGTCTCTCTCTGTATGTTTTCGTGCATACAGGCATATTGGGATGCGTGAATTTATGTGTATAAATATATACCTTCACATACATATGCTTATATATACAATATATATGCGTGTATATATACCACATACATATATGTATACACACATCCATGTGTGCACATATGTATGTGGTGGTATACTGATATACATACCTATGTGTACAGAGAGTCTATCAACTTGATGTGACATATGTCTCTCTGAAATTTAACAGTTGCTCTGCCGTCTGGCCATTGCCCACCCCTCATGTTTGGATAGGCAAGCAGTCACTGCAGAACATGGAGAAGTAGTAATACCTGTAATACCTGAGGTATCTTTAGAGTCTGATTCAGAGTCAGATGTCTCCGAAGATTCTGAAGTTTTCTCTGGCAGATGGGGGAGCTGTGCGATATCCATGGGTGTGTCCTTGTACTCGGGGTTACTGCGGGGGAGGGAGGCATTCGTCAGGAGGGCAGACACCCATTCCGCATGGTTTGCTTTTGACCATCTTCTCCCCACTTCCTTGCCCCAAACTTATGGAGTTTAGAGAGTTTAAAAGACTGCACGTGAAATCATTTCTCTGCTCGTTACGGGACTTTGACAGGAGCTTGGATTTCATGTGCCGGGGTACAGCCGCACCCTGCTACAATGACTGAATACCCAAATGCTACAGGAAAGCCACTAAAAAGCTTTTAAATAATCAGGTAGCACTGGGGGCCAGGGAAGTGTGCCGCTTGACATCCCTCCCATCTAACACCCGGGCGGGGGGCGCGCGGCGGGGAAGGGAGGCTGAGAAGTACTCTCAACTATTCCTTCCTATACCTCCTGGTGTGCCCGATCTTCTCTTGGGCTCCTAATGAGTCCGTTGCCTCAGTTCCCTTGTCTTGGTTCCTTGATGGAGCTTCTCAGCTGTTGAGATGGCTCTAAAGCAACTGATGGGGGAGGTGGGGGGGGGGGCGGTGCGCAGAGCCCTCGGCGCCTAATGATCTGACAGATGCACAGGTGCACCTTGGGATGCATGGATTATGGCTACTGAACTGTCAACACACCCATTACAATCACATTTTCAACTGCTCATGTGTACACCTGTGGCTTGTTAAGCTGGAACTCTGATTGCAGCGGGGAGAGTCCTAGTGTGAAAGAGGCCCTAACAGAATGGCTCTACCCCCATTTGCACAAATGTGTTTAATTCTTGTTCTATTTTTAATTCAGAAACAAGCCTCTTCTGGAAAAGAGAGTGTGTTCGGTCAGTTTGCGTTCATTATCTTCTAGAAATGCCACTTCAAGGCCAGCCCAGTATGGGAGCAATGAGGGCTACTGTAATCTGAAGCCATAAGGAAAGCCTCTGGCCTCAAACTGGAAAATGCTGCTTCTACCCTCCATGATGGCCCAGCCAACCAGAGACTTACAATACAGGATTAAGGATTCATTTGTCAACCTCTAGTGAGATTGCTGTATTGAAGAGTCACTGTTTCAGTAACCACTAAAACTGCCAGTCGCTGGGAGGGTTAATTCACTAAGATGGATCATCAGGCATTTACTCCTTAGTGTGAATTAGCTTCAGTAGCAGAGTTTTCTGTAGATAATCAGATGAGGCTAATGGTGGGAAGGTGGCCTTGGCACTTAGGCCGTCTCTGAACACTCTGGAGTCTGTAATTCTACCAACATGTGAGGGAATAGGAACAAGACTGGCGGAGCAGTCATTTCAGAACAGGGAAGGACCCAGAAGTGAGGGATTCTGAGAAGGAAGAGGTGGCCTGAAAATACTGCTCAGGGAAGAACAAAGAACAGGAATGTGGGAAAGAAAAACAAACTTCAGTGAGCTGCTCTTTTGCTGATATGCAACAGTTGCTATTTTGCCAAGGCCAAGTGCTTTTCTTCTAGATCTTTAGTCTCTAGAAGTGATACCAATGAATGGCAGACATGGTGGGAGTTTTCTCTGCTAAAGCCCATCCATATTGATCTCCTTTGGTCCAGATGCCTTGGGGCTTCCCAAGTCACTTGTCCCTCAACTTGCAGCCTTTCATTATTGAACTCAGGGTGAGTCTTGAGGTCAGCCGGGAGCTGTCTACCATGTCTGAGATTGAGGCTCTTGAGCCTGAAAACTGGTCTTGGGCACCCAAACTGCTTCCTTCCTCTCCCTATGGAAGTAGACAGACTAGAATCACCAAACACTTAGGTGCTTGTATCATTTGATCCCAGGCTAGATCAGTGGTGTGGATCCACAACTACACGGACTGACACCTCCTTAACCCTTCTCATTCCCTCCATTTGGGGGCAGAGTAGTCATGAGATGGATGAGGCAGTAAGAAAGATCCAGATGGAAAGATATCTCCCTGAACCAGAGTGACAAGCATGTAGATTACTTTAGTAACCTATGTTACATCAGCATGGGGGACAGGTACCTTGTAGTCCGTGGTGCCCCTGTTACTACTGTCTGATTTTTAATAATAATGGGTCTCCTTGGCACAACACCATTTCTGGCTAGCAAAAGAATGTTAATGCCACAATACCTTATTCTATTTTCTCTTTGGCATGTGAGGTTTTTTTTTTTTTTTTTTTTTTTTAATATAACCTTCTGCATTACACATAGCCACTGTTCTGTAAACCTCTTTGTAAAACCCATCTTGAGCATATCACAAACACAGGGGAAAGCGTGCATGAAAATCAGGCCTCAGAGAAAGCCACATGAAATACACATACTTGGGCCTTTAGAGAGAATTAATGTAGAGTAGAAGAGGTCAAAAAAGGAAAGAGAAAGTAGATAAATGAAGACTCTTTTAAGTGGCGCACATTAAGGCCCTCTCTAGAGCTATAATCATTAGTGTCTGATTGATATGCTATTGGTAGCAAGCACATTCATGCCTTCAAGTCATTGCCCTCGTACGTGAACACGCTCTGAAGGGTCAGCGTGCTGACGAGCCACGGTTGCCAGCATCTCGGCTCCATTTGGCTGTCTCAAAGAAAAATGGGATTCAGGTACTCCCTGTCTAGATTATCAGCCAAAGGGCACCAACTTCCATTCATAAGACCGATCAGAGGCTTTCCTACTCGGACCGCGTGTGGGTCCTGCTTGGTGGCTTTAAAGCCAAGAGAAGCTCCAAACTGGAAAGACAGTAGTGGGAGGGAGCCAGGCCTAGCATTCTAATAACCTCAGGACAGGATTGGTGGAGAACCTCCCAGAAATCTTGCTGCCCAAAGCAGACCCCCCCGGGGCCATTGCCCTCCGTTTTCTTTTTGCTAGTTTGACTCCAAAGGCAAAAGTAGATGAGGAAGGAGGGAGAAATGGGGTTGTAGACTAGAATTCAGGAAGCTGTTGAGCCTGGCTTCATTCATGGATGTAAACGCGAGGGCACATTAAAATAGCAGTGAAGGGGGGGATCACACAGCATTAGGCAAAAGGAGAGTGCCTTTGTTTATATACTGATATTGCCTTGATTCTGGCAAAGCAGCTCACTTTGCTTACCAAAACTTGAATGCCCCAGGGAATCAGATGCTATGTAATCTGTGTAAGGCTTCAAAGGGATGGAATATAGGAGGCAAATAGTGAACCCTGTCACTTCTTCCCCATGCCCTTTTGCTTAATCTTCTCAAGGATGGGAATGCATGAATGTAGGTTCATGTGGTGGGGAGAAGGTGGTGCTTTCTTGAATGCTTCATCTGTAGGCAAAAGTCTGCATTTGTTTTTTCTTCTAGCCTGAACATTTGTGGGGAAACCAAAGCAATGTCTGTAGAGCTGCCCAAATGTTGACAGACCAAGAATTACTGATAATTTTGTGACTCTGCCCCGGAAGTCCCCTCCAACATAGCTCTGATCTTTGCATATGTCTTTGAATCTTGTGGAAAGAAAAAGCAGAATTTCCACATAATTCCACACCAGATACTGCCAAAAGATAATAAAACATGTCAGCTATTAACCACGGGCTGCATATTTTATAACTGACACAGAAATGAAAAAGAATTAGAAAATATACCTAAGAAGATAATTCACCCAGATGATATTCTTCTCATTTGCGTTCTTGGCATTAATAGCTATGGTGGCACTAGACTGTATCCAAATATATCCTCCATTCTTCTGCATCCAACGATAGTACTTCGTCACACACTGGCCCTTATTCAGCACTGGGGGAAGAAAACAAAACAAATGGAAGGCATTGTGTATTAGGACTGGGACCAAATGATAATCATCTCGGTAAAACCGCCAGCTCAGAAAGGGGAGGTCCCGCACTAATCCAGGGGTGCCCTTCTGTATGCTTAATGTATAATGCCATTAGTAGGACAAATAAAATCAACAATTCAGTGGAGCGAGGGTTACTAGCATTTGTAGCAAGACTTTATTCCATTTTGGGCAGCCATGGTGTGAAGGAAAGAATAAAGGGACTACAAATCTTGTTGGCTCACAGAATACCTAATGTGGTGTGGATATTGTCAATGGGTTTGACGTCAGACACTAACAAAGGAAAATTTGTATGTGATTTATTCATAGCTGCGAGGTAGATCTCTTTGAGATTCCAGATATTTGAATGGTTCCGAAGATGCTTCACCCCTGTCTTTGATCATTTCACCTCAGTGCAAGCAATATCAACCAGTGTCCTCACACATCTGTTCCTTTTGATCTTGTCTAGCAGAATTTATAGTCCATGTATGAACAAAATTTACATTGGTCAGTCAGGGGAAATTCTGGTGGGACTTTCCTGAATGTTGGGACGAAATAAATTCCCCTACCAAGTCAGAGAGAAGCACTAGCCTAAGGGAGGCACAGAATTGACTTGGCTAGAGCCAAACAGAGTGACAGCTCCACACAGGCTCTGAAATATGGCCCCAAATGAAGGAACAAGTAAAAACAATCAGTAATGTGAAACGGTGCCATTAAATACCCACTGAAGGAGAGCTTTAAAATGCAGATGTTAAAAATGATACTTTAACCAAAATCTTGCCAAGTTGAAATTGACTTGATTTGTATCTGGGTACTCCTGAGCTAGTAAAAGGGGAAAGTGCAGTAAATCATCCCCAGAAATAAAGTGCTATGGAAAGGAATGGTTTAAAAGGATGCCGGAAACGTGCAAAACCTGCTGTTATTACTTGGCTAGGAATCTCAGCAACTCCACACCCCCGAAAAAGCGCGCCAGCTGGTTGGCCACTAGAGGGCAGTGTGCACTCGTCCACGTTGCCCACTTTTTGGCATGTCCTTGTCTCCGTCTGCTAAAATGAAAAACCTCTAACTGCTGTAATAAATTTGGCTAAATTAGCTGCTAAATGGTTATCTCAAGTAATATGTATTTGCATTAATCATCTTGCTCTAAACCAGAACAAGCCAGAGTCCTAAAGACGTAGTAAATTCATATTGTCCATTTAATTACGGCTAATAAGTGCTTCATATACAATAGTTTCATGAAGTACATTTTGATTTTTTTGGGGGGGGGGGTTGGGTGGGTAAAGGGAAGTCACTTTGGAAAAGAGCTGTGTCTTAAGGCTGTTGAAGCTCATCCCGTCGTGTCTAAGCCATTCCTCCTGGCTCCAAAAGTGATCAAAAATCAACCTCCCCGTATTCTATCCATAAACATGTACACTTCGATGTTTTTCTCCCAGTCTCCCCTTTTCTCACAGTGCATTGAACGGGTGGTTGTAAAATTTAATAATTACATCTTAACAGGTGCTTGAAAAAAGGTTTGCTTTGATGTGTGTTTCAAAAAGTGGCAAGCACTATTCTGAAACTATTCAACAGTTGAGGGTATTTTTAAGGCCCGGAACTGTCACACCTTCTCTTGGTGGCGGGGCTCCACAGGTAGCATTGTACTCTCCTCGTGTCGGCAATTGTAAGTTCTGCCATTCTGCATGCATGGCTTCCCAGGCTACAAAACTGCGTGGTGAAGCTGAAAGCAGTGAAATACTAACTCTGCCATACAGCTCTTCTGTCAAACCATTGTTGCATGCAACAAGATGTGCTTTTATTCAAATCCTCTCAACCTGGTTAACTATTAATAGAGGAATGACGGGTTATGAAATTCTGCCCACTATTTTCACGGAGAAAAACTTCTAGCACCCCAGTCAGCGGTTGGTGCATAATTCTATCTGCTGTGTATCTGGAGAAAGGAAGAATTTCAAAGGGTTCTAGGATTGTTGACAAGGGAAAGAGACTAAGGAGCCCCTTTTTAGAATCCCATGAAGAAAACACTGAGGTGGTAGGCCGGAGAAGCCCAGCCCGTCTGGGGATTGCGGTCTGGAATGTGACCCTACATAGGCAAAATTAAAAAATTATCCCCAGAACCAGACTACAGTGCACAGAAAGGGGGGCAGAGTGAGAAAGGAATTGTAAAGTTAAATGAGAATTGGCAGGATCCACATAAAGATTACCCCCACCGCCATTCCTTATAATACCTTCTCTTACTTAAAAACAAACAAAGAAACGAAATCTCAGTTCTGAAATGCACAGCCAGCAAAACATCTGCCTCCTTGGTGGGCTCCACGTACATGCCGTGAAGGGGGCTGAAAGACTGATGAGAGGGTGTCGTCTTTTGGAGCGAAGGCAATAGGACGCTGGGTCTGATTAAAGTGCATCTGTTTCCTGAGAATAAACACAAATATACTAGGGCCTATGAATCCATTAATGCAGCCTTCTTCATCACCCAGGCCAAGGGCTGTCTAGCAAAGAGAGGAGATCGAACTCAGAGAGGCAGGCTTGGTAGGTCTTCATGTGCGGAAGTGGTTGTGGAAGGACTGACGGGGAAGGGTGGGTGCCCCCTCAGGCTCCTTGGGAAGTCAGGCAGCTCCGTGAGTGCCTTCATTTGCTGTGGTGAACACCCCAAAGCAGGTCCAGGAGCCCCTCGTGGTCGACTGAAGAAAAAAAGTTTGACCTAATCCGTTCACTTGCCCTGGGCCAGCCTGACAAAACCAGTCCTGAGAGGTAAAGGTCCATTCTGGCCTGGACACAGATTATGACTGTTTCCTGAAGATGAGTGTTTTCTGAATGAGACCTCTGTGTGTCAGTGGGAAGCTAGATAGTGAGCGATAGGGCACTGAGTTAGCTTCCACTATAGCAGGAAATGTTGACCAAAATATTGCCCTAGTTGTTTTTGTTGTCCAGGAGGTCCCATAAAAAGAAATATCGATGGAATTTTGCTTCCTTTAAAATGAACAAGGAGGGGCGCCTGGGTGGCTCAGTCGGTTAAGCGGCCGACTTCGGCTCAGGTCATGATCTCGCACTCCGTGAGTTCGAGCCCCGCGTCGGGCTCTGTGCTGACAGCTCAGAGCCTGGAGCCTGTTTCAGATTCTGTGTCTCCCTCTCTCTGACCCTCCCCCGTTCATGCTCTGTCTCTCTCTGTCTCAAAAATAAATAAATGTTAAAAAAATTTAATTGTTAAAAAAAAATGAACAAGGAGTAATTTTTGCTTGGGGCTCCAGAATATAAATTTATGACTTTGGGATGAAGCTTCTTTCTTTAAAAAAAAAAAAATCTTACTGGCAAATCAGTTGGATCATTCCAGCTGCGCCAGAGGCAGGATCTGACAGCTTTTTCTGAGCTCATGTGGTCCTAATCAGCTCAAGAAGAAAAGCCACCTTGGTGCCAGTTTGAAAGAGATTTTTAGTTTGTAATACATTAGACAACTTGAAAAACACAAAAACTTTTTCACTTCTCTTTAATCCAAGGGCTGTTTTTATTTGTGAGTTTTAGCTTTAGATAACTGAGAAAAATGAGAGAATGTTTGTGTCAGGTTATTTCCTGAAATCCCTTTTGTGGGGAAAATCCAAAGAGCGCATGATGTAAGTTACTTGATATGGAAGTCCTTAAAAAAAGAGCTAATTGTCCCTTGAAAAGAGATACACGCTCAACAGACCAAAGACCTGAGGAGTAAATTCATAACACTGTGCTCAAACTATAAAGAGAAGAAGCACAGAGAGAAAGAAAATTTATTTACGTGGATCATAGTTTTCATTTTATACCATGATATGGTCTGAGTACTTTTAACACATAACCTGGCATCTGCCCTTTGATTTATCCCAAAGTTTGCTTTTTGACATCCAAAACTTTTGCTAGAGCAGCCTGTGTGTCGCTCACTGGATTCACTGATCACATCTCTAGATGCAATTCACTTACAACATCTCTAGAATTATGTCTTGAAAGTTGTACCAGAGGAACCGGTTTTTCTTTAAGGATCTCAAAACATCTCAATGGCCTTTTCTGAGCTCTTAAAGGGTAATCATGAAGATGCGGGGAGGATGGGTGCAGTTTTTCCCAGGTTCGCTTGCAATCTCGAATGTTCCCGGGCATAATTTGGAGCGCCTCTGCTACCACGCGAGAACTTGTTTCTTTTACTCTGAAGTCTAGGGCAGAACCAATCATTCTCAGTAGCTGTTGCTCTGAGGAGAACCAAGAAGCGGTCATCCGCACCCTCCCACCTTCCAGGCCAAAGGTGCCTGTGAGTTATAGACTGTGCTCTTCAGAGGACAGAGGTGAGCCCCACATTTGTGACAAGACTGTAACAAAAGAGACTTAGCTCCTCCTGGTTGAACTGCTGCAATCCTGCTTGGTTGGCAATTTTCGGCTATTAGTGTCCAAATATCACCCACCCCTAACGGTGAAGGGAGTGGCAAATACAGTTTAATCAAAAGAAAACTGCAGAGAACTTCCATTTTAGGACACGTGACCTGTTGTGTCAAACACACGCTTCCCCCTTCCCCTCCCCCAAAGGCTGGATGCTCAGTTTTATTGAATATTGTTCAAAAATGTCACCTGGTCTCTTGGTTTGAACTTCGTGGCAGGCGTGCAAGAAATGGTTGCGCTTGTGGAGGAAAACTCCTCTCCCCGCTAAACCTGACGGACTCTTGCTGAAGTGCACATCCATGGCTCAGCACACAGTCACCAAACAGAGGGATTTCAGTTTTCCTTGGGAAAACTTTGTCCACAGAAATAGACTGATGATTGAAAGGACATAAAGGAAGCCTGTGTCTGTGGCAGGAACATAATTCTGTTAGTAAATCAAAACAAATCAGTACAAGTTTGCCTTCAGAAATATGGAGAAAAAAAGAGAACATGGTCCCTTCCTGTTGGGCTGTTCTACCAAATCAAAGCCAAAGATTCTAAATAGTGAGTTACTTGTGTCTTAAAAAGAAGGAAGCAGTCTAATTCGGTTTGAAGAGGAGATGAACACATATCAAAAGCGGTCTTTTAGCGAAGTGTCTCACAAAAGGACATTTTAGGGGTTTGCATATGCATTAAAAAGCTGCAATACTTGGCGTATTCAGGTAAGTATAGAATAAATAGGAAATGGTGAGATCATCGGAGATTGCACACTTCACATTCACACAGCTGAACAAAGAGCTTCATTATCGTCATGGCGATATGAGGACGCATCTGCGGCGCCATTCACCCCTCCTGGAGGTACCTTCATCAGTGGCTGCAGAGAATGGAGAAGGGGTGCCTTCTCTCAGGAACTCCAGTGTTATTTCTGAATTCACTAATATGGACGGTGTGCAAGTAAGGGGGTGTGTGCGCTAGAATCACACTTTCGACTTAACACCCACAGTTGGGTGCTTAGCTGTAGCCACTGGTTTTCTTTCTACATTCACAAAACTGGCAGATGAAACATGAAAAAGAATACTGACTCTTTAATCTCTGCTTCTCCACCTAAGGCCCAAGGCAGGCTGACAGGGAACTTCATTCTGGAAACAGGACTTTTTTTTTTTTTTTTTTAAATTCTGGATTACTTTTTCCTCTGCTTTTGAAAACTGTGGGCTATAGGGGGATGAACCTGACATAGACTTAAAACAGGAACAAGTTTCTTTATCTAAAAGTTAGAGTCCTTGATGCTTACAGGAAGGTCATTTTCAAAACCCACAGGAGAAACAGCATTAGAGGCAGAAACTGTGCATGAAGCGCTTTATTTACTTGCAACACAGACCGTTTTTCATTTGGAACTGCTCATAGGATCAACCAAGGCTTTGATGCTGTGCAGACTTTCCTATAGATTTTGCAATTAGTGAGTTAGATGTCTTAAATAGCAGGCATCCACAAATTGGTTTTCAGTGTGTGTGTGTGTGTGTGTGTGTGTGTGTGTGTGTGTGTGTGTGTTGTGAATCTCTGTGCTGAGCAATATTTGGTAAAGTTTAATGATATTTGGTACTTAACGTGAGTTACGAGCTTGAGGACAGAAGACCTGTGGATGTTCCGTGAATGACGATGCATCATCTATGGATTTTCCCCCTAATACACTAATGACAGGCCCTGCTTGAGTTGCTATCTGTGTGATTTATAACCTCAGAAGAGGTTTTTTCCTATACCACTGCCAATTGATAGATTTTTATTAACTGTTAATATTGAATCATACAGAGAAAACTTTTCATTGATTTAGGACGTGTCAATTTGTTAAGTTTAAAAAATAAATTCTCCTTTTTCTTCATGATAATGTACTGAATTGGAGACCAAGCCTTTTAAACACTGATGGTATCGTGTTCTAGGACAGGAAAAATCAAAGTGATGGTTGGCATGAGTGACATTTGAGATCTCAGATTTTTTTTCAAGCTTGCTTTCAGTTCAGCCAGAGTTTCTGTACCACTCATTCCTGCCCTTCTTGACCTAAAATAGTCAGGGACGGTATTTCTTAGCCCTTATACTTAAAATTTTTTTTTTGGTGGGGATTTGCTATATAAAGGGAAACAGTGAACTCTTGAGCATGGAAATAAGAAAAATTTACAGCTAGGAAATGAAGGAAATGGTGGATTTATTCACTCACTCAATACTCCTTTGAGTGCCTACTCTGTGCGAGGCACTGGGGGATCTCAAAGTAAGCAAAATTAGGTGCTGGCCCTGTCCCCCTTTTAGCCTCAGTCACGGTAATTCCATTTCCTTACCAGTGATTGGTTTAGGTTTGGAATACAGTGAGACCCACAGGGAGGTCTCTCTCTTGTTGGGAATTAATGGGAAAGTTTTCTTTATTCTGAAAAAAGGACTTACCTCAATGTGCCTTTCTATGGGAGACAGATACTTGGCATTTTCACTAAGAAACTTAAAACCGTGGTCACTCTTAGGGCAAGTGGTATGGGGGTCTGACCTGGTCTGGGTGAATCTTTTACCTCCCTTTAAAAATGAAGTATTGGCAAGGTTAAGCTGGAATGTAGGCAGAACTAAAAAAAGGTAAAAGGATGAGGTTGGATCTTAGATTTATTTTATGTCTCTTGTGGACCCTGTGTTTCTGGATGGGGTTGTTTTACGAAGCGCACTAAACATCTTGAACAAGAGATAGATGAGTAGTGAGGCATAGGTACACAGAAACCAATGTTTGGTAAAAACAGGAGTATTTAAAGGAGCCCAGACAAGTTTCATTTGTTCACCTGTGGTGTAGATTTTCAGAAACCGAGATACTTGGTTGTGAAAACGTTACAGATGCTCCCCTGTAGCAGGCATCGTTGACTGTCCACTGGACAGCTATTCTTTTTTTTTTTTTCCCAGTGTTATTTAGAAATAATGGACGTACATCCCTGTGTGAGTTTAAACACACAGCATGATGGTTTGATTTACATAGATTATGAAACAATGATTTCAACAGGATCAGCTAACATTCATCTTCTCATATAGGTAAAATAAGAAGAGAAAGAGGGAGAAAGGAAAGCAATGTGCTCCTTTTGAACTCGTAAGATTTACTCCTGACAACTTTCCTCTAGCTCCTGCAGCAGTCATCATGTTGCGTATTGAATGGCTTTTCTACCACTTGTCTCCCAAGTCCCAGTGGGGACGAACTTTGATTGTTTAAACCAGTCATGGCAATTCCATCTGGTGGGTGACTCTGGCATGGGCATTTGATGAAATGCTGGACAATGAGACATAAGGGGGCTCCTCTCTCCTGGAGGGCCTCTAAGAGTATTTTCTTTCAAGAATGAACACAAAATAGTGACTGACCCTTTCCTGACTTTGGACATTGTCTTGTGGGGAACTGGTGATGGGCAGTGCCACAGCTGTCTTTGGGTCATGAAGAGAAACTTGAGACGATTACAGAGAAAGCTGAACTCATTTTTGCCTGGGTTTTCTGTTACTTGTAACCGGATACATTCTAGTTGATGTGCCCCACCAAAAATTCTAGGAAGCCAGAGGGGATGTGGAGTTCATAAAGAGGTTCAAATGACCTGATCCTTAGTTAACACTAAATTAATGTAAAAACCATTGTAATGTTTATTTTTGAGAGAAAGAGAGAGACAGAGCGCAAGCAGGGGAGGGGCAGAGAGAGAGGGAGACACAGAATCCGAAGCAGGCTCCAGGCTCTGAGCTGTCAGCACAGAGCCCGACGTGGGGCTCGAACCCACAAACTGTGAGATCATGACCTGAGCTGAAGTCTGGCGCTCAACCGAGTGAGCCACCCAGGTGCCTCAATGTAAAAACCATTGTATGCTAAACACTTACACAAATTAAATCCTTATGTCACTCATTTGTGTTCAACAAGGAAAAGTTTGAGGTTTTCTGAGATAGTCAAGGTATCATTAAATCAACATTTTAAGGAAAGTAGTTATAACACATATAATGGGGGGTGGGGGGGGAGGGGGCACCTGGGTGGTGCTTGGGTGGCTCAGTTGGTTAAGCATCCAACTTTGGCTCAGGTTATGATCTCATAGTCCTTGAGCCCGTTTCACATTCTCTCTCTCTCTCTCTCTCTCTCTCTCTCTCTCTCTCTCTCTCTCTCCCCCCCCACCTCTTGTGTACCCACACCCCCCTCTCTCTCAAAAAACAAACATTAAAAAATTTAAAATAATTAAAACTTATAATGGCATCTTGTTCTTCATTTTGTATAAAGTACAAGAAGTAATGGAATTCATCTTATTTAGGTTGATTTAGGTTAAAATGGATGTTTTAGAAGTTTGTTTTTTTTTCTGAATGTGTTTTATAAGAGCAATGGGTCATTTTCTCTCAAATATCACATGTTTCCTTTTATGATAATAAAAGCTACTAATTGAAATAGTAATAAGGAAAAGCCCAAGGATCCATGTTAGGATTTCATTAGAATAGATGAGTCCAATTGAAGTTCTGGCTTACTTCCTGGGCAGAGAGGAAAGATCGTGTGTGGTATCATTCTGTGTCCTTTTCTTTCTTTCTTTTTTAACGTTTATTTATTTTTTGAGAGACAGAGACAGAGTATGAGCTGGGAAGGGGACAGAGAGAGAAGGGGAGTCACAGATGCCGAAGCAGGCTCCAGGCTCCAAGCTGTCACCACAGAGCCTGATGCGGGGCTCGATCCCATGAACTATGAGATCATGACCTGAGCTGAAGTTGGCTGCCTAACTGACTGAGCCACCCAGGCACCCCATTCTGTGTCCTTTTCTATGCTCTGGAATGTCCCCGACCCTACACCTCTGCCCATCTGCCACCTTGGCTTCTTGCCATCTTCTTTGAAGTTCCAGGGAAGATATGCTACCTCTGGAACTTCTCGTCCTCCCTTCCTGCCCCCCATCTCTGGGGTTTCAGTGTTTTGTTTATACTTCTCAATAGGAGTGCCTTGGTGGCTCAGTCGGTTGAGTGTCCAACTTCGACTTCGACTGTCATGATCTCACGGTTCGTGGGTTCAAGCCATGCGTCAGGCTCTGTGTTGACAGCTCAGTGCCTGGAGCCTGCTTCAGGTTCTGTGTCTTCCCCTCTCTCTGCCCCTCCCCCACTCATGCTCTGTCTCTCCCTCTTTCTCTCTCTCTCAAAAATAAACAAACATTAAAATAAGATAAAAAAATATACATCTCAATAGTCCTCATTTTACGCCACCTTTCCAAAATTGGTTGTTTTCATGCTATGGTCCCTACTAGTATGTAAGCTCCCTGAAGGTAGAGACCACATCTTAGTTATTTTTGAAACCTTACTGCAATACCACAAAGCTATACAGTAAGTACTCAGAGATTTTAGATGAACTTGAACAGGGAAAATTTTTGTATTCACATGTGCAACAAGCACATGGGAAAAATGTTAACCTGGGGAAAAAACTGAAGACCTCCTTTTGCTTACATGTTGACGATTACTTCCATTTATACTCTCTTGAATATCAGTGGAGAAGGCTAATACCTGACATCTTTGTAAAGAAGTCCTTCTCTTTATCAAGTAATCACATACTTGTTTCATTTGAGCACTGACCGAGATACCCTCGGTAGCCAATTCCCTACTTCTATTTTACTGTTATTCACAAGATTCAGCCAACTGAAGAGGAAAATGAAGCCATTAAGATTGTTAGTCAATTTGTATTTACTTCATGTAAGACAAGAATGCCTTCTAAATGCTAGTATAGTCCATCCTTCTCAAACGTTAACCTGAATGGGAGTCCACTGGGGATCTTGCTCACTGCAGATGAGGATTCAGTTAGCTGGGGGTAGGCCTGAAATTCTGTATTTCTATAAACGCAGGGACCAAGGACACTCAGCTGATAGTTAGGCCCTTGCTGATCTCTGTTCTCTGCCTGCCTTTAGACTGGAAAAGCCAAAATCCGTACTTCCTCAAAAAGAAAAAAAATAAAAAGACATAAAATAATACTGGCAATTCACTTCTACATAAAAACCTGACTTTATTTCTTCTCCATGTGAGCATCTTTTTTGGTTAATGGACAGGCACACGACGTGGGCTGACTTGGCTTCTGAAAAAAGTCTGACACGGTAGCTATTACATATATTTCTTTTCATGGGCATTTCCATATTCATACGGAAGAAGAGGAAAAACTCATTTGCTTTGGGAAAAAGTCCAACCAATGATCAGGTTGCAGCTAAATCCCTGAAGGCCCAGCCCCGAAAAAGGCTAAGATCGAAAGATAGAAAAAAAAAGTCCCCTGTGCTATTTGCACTCGGCCCACCCACCAAACTTTGTGCCTTCCTTTCTCCCTTCATTGCAGCTTCCTTTACTGTGTGCAATGGCTGCATACCCAAATCAACAATTAAATTCCCCCTTTGTTTGCGTGGCAGATGACAAATGCATGGAGGACATCTTGTGTTTCCGAGGCAGGCAGGGCACTTACTTTGATTGATGCTCGGTTGTGGAAAAAAATGAGCTGGGAAGGAATTACAATGGAGGGCCTGCAGACTGGAAGGGGATATACTAATTAGTCCTGCATTAAGCAGTCGGCTTGCATTTGGCGATGAGACGCCTTCAGGAGGGAAGCGTAGGGGTTATTGATGCAAAACAGCATGCATTGCATTATGCCAGGTAGCTGTGTATTACTTTTGTTAAGAAGGATAAAATTTTGTAATTGAGAAATAAATGCTTAGGCTACTGTATTTTTTTTTCTTTTTTAACATCCTCCAAATATATTGGGCAGCCCATCCTTTTGTAATTCTACGAGATCTTGTAGACAAGGCAGAAGTCCTTCTTTCTTTGTGAAATAACTCTTACAGAGTTTCTTCATCCTGGTTAAGGTTCTAGGAAGGGAAAACTGCTACCAGTTCTATACTTTCTGGCTCCTTTTCTCTAAAGTCCCACGGTTGCAGAGCCCTGAGCCTTGCTAGTGGAGCACGACATTGTAAAGGGAAGTTTCTCTCTGCCACTCTTTCCAGGTTTTAGAAACATTGCTGATTTGACCTGGAAAGGACCCTAGGGGTATCTCAAGACAAATTCAGCAACTTCTATAGACAGAAGGCTGGACTAAAAGGGATGAAAGAGAGATGCAAAATATGTTTCTCTGTTCGGTTTAGCATTTGTGGTTTGCCCTTCTATTTTGGGCTAAAGGCAGGGCGAGAGTAGTAGATGGCTGCACTAGCTAACCGGGATCTGGGACTCCAGGGAGACCTGACTGGTCATCTTCAGGCCAATACCTCCTGAGCAATGGAGAAGTGGAGAGTGTGATAGGCAAAGATGCTCAAATAATCGCTTATATGAGTAGTTTAAAATTCAAACCGTGGAATGGTGATTTGGTCAATTTGGCCTGGAGAATCAGTGAAATTGGGTTCAATGACTCCAGTAAGGTGGTGTAAGGAAAACAAATCAGAGGGGTCTTTGGTCACAGTGTGAAAGAAGAGGGCCTACAACCCCCTTGGTTTTAGAATCCCAGTAGGATTTCACTCACCCACCATGTTGGTAAGGATAATGCGATTCTTACTGATTGTTTATGTTGGAAGCTAGTGTGAACTATCGGGCCACTCATGTTAACTTGGTGGGAGAGTGAGTGGTCCGGAGTTCTTGGTTCAACTGATGAAAGTTGTCAATTCCTGATGGAGCTGAGATTCCCCTCTACTTTTCTTATTCTAGAGACAAGTTCATCTATGGATTTACAGATGCCTAAGCTAGGAGAAAGATATAAGTGATAAAAATAGCATTCTGAGTTCTCAAAGACTATTGAGTCTTTTATTTTAAAGTTTTATCTGTAAACCGGAGTGTAAGACAGATATCAAACTATCAGAAATATCAGATGGCTAAAACCTGCCTTTCATGCACAGAAACAGGAATTGTGCCAATAGCTCTAGGAAGAAAAGCTAAATAGTTAATGTAGTTTATTTTTTAACCACCCCTTTGTTTTAGAATTCTATCTTATTCCTGAGCCGATTCTCTGTCACCGTGACCTTCTCCCGCCAAGAAGGTACAGTTGAGGCATCCTTCAGTAATAGCCTAGGGCTTTGGACGAGCAGGATACTGCACTGGCATTTTGCCTTTTCTTCCAATGTTTACACAACCAAGACTTATTACATGCTCTGTCATTTTGTTACTGGGCTGGCTTTGGTTTGAGAATTAGGTAAACATCAGACATTCCATCACACAATTTTAGACTCAATCTTACTTTATAATGATGTTAATGTTTATTGTACAAAGCGAGATGCATTTGTATATTTTAGCATTTTATTTCAGTCACAGAATGCAAAACCTGACATTGGCATCAGTTTGATTTGTGTGTGTGTGTGTGTGTGTGTGTGTGTGTGTGTGTGTGTGATTGAAGATATTAAGCACTACAAGAACGTTGAAATTTCAATCTGATTAGGATCAAAATTCTTCAGGATCAAAACACTCCTTTTCCTCCCCCTACAGTTTTACTAATTGTGTGCTACTTGACATTGTGGAGTTATTCCACAGCATGATAGCTAAATATGTGAAGTGTATTTTACTGTGCGGAATTATCAGCTCATTTTATTTGTTTTTCATGTGTTTGAGGTTATTAAAAGAACTTAAAATTAGAAGTCGTGTGTATGAGTTGAAAGAGTGAACTCAATCATTGTTAGTAGGCTAAATCATAAAGCAATAGCCAGTATGTCAATATCAAGTAATGAAAAAAATCACAGAATTTAAAAGCATACCTTCTCTGTTTATTAGTTGGCAAGATACCAGAAAAATTAGGAGACTGGTACAATAGTGAATGGTGGAGTTGTTTATTTTCAGCACTTGCAAATTATTCTGGTTACTGAAAATGAGATAAAAGTAGATTGGAAAAGAATGGCATCAGACATATTTGTTGGAGACCTCTGCTTCATGGGAAGAAATGAATTGCCCTAGCTCACTGTTCCTGAGGAATTGTGTTTCTTCAAGCTGTAAATCAAATCCCAGAGAGATAGCATGACGTTTTCCAAATAATAACTGAGGATGACATAGTTCTTTTTTGTCAGCATCAGGTTTCTGAAGTTAGACCTCAATTAAGATTCCAAAATGAAAAAGCACCCTTCACCCCCCACACGCATGGTGCATGACAGTGTCCTAAAAACAGTATATTCATTTTTAAAGTCTGGATCTCTGGCATATATCAGTCCAAAAGTATATCTATAGCCTCCTCCAAAGATCCTGATTTTTCTCCATTTTCTCTAAATTCCCAGCTAAAAAGAACCTGATGTTTCTTTTCAGGAAGCAGCATCATTTTTTTCCCCCAATTAATTGAAGAGCCATCTGCTTCTGCGATGCACAACACCCATTCATTCTTAGCAACAAGTGTGTTCCCCAAATCCCTGGTGTGCAATACCAAGGCACGCACTCAGTGTTGGGAGTAGAATCTGCTGGAGAGCAGCCTTGCAGGCAGGCTTTTCCCAGAGACGTGATGTATACAAAATTTGACACTGAACTTGGTCCCACATCAGTGTTGCTAATGCACGGTTAAAAGGCAGCACAAGATGCTCACACTTCGAGGCTTTGGCGGGCTTACTGTCTTGCCATTATGCTTTTGAAGATGCGAGTTTAAAATGAGCAAACAACAGCAAAGGGCAGGACAGACCTGAGCCAGCTCTCCTCAACCATGGCAAGAAAGGGGCGGGGGGAGGAAGTAAATTACAAAGGCCACCCGGCTAGCATTTCTACATAAAACCTTGACCGTCACGCTGTAGTATTTCATTGGTGGCCCTTGCCTGTATTTAAAACCAGAGTTCAAAACTGGGTTTAGAACATTCTAGGAAGATGAGCTGGTTGGCCCCTCATCTTTTAGGAAGACTCTACTGATTGGTCATAAAAAGGACCTCTTGTGGGAAAAGGGGCAGCCTCTTGCTAAGAGGTTCAGTAGTCTAGTGCCTTATGCTTCATGGGATTGTCCGAGGCCCTCAACACACGGTGTAAACGGCCCGGCTGAATGTGATGAGGAAAAGCTGCATGGGACCCGGTGTGGGAGTTTCTGCTTGGACCTGGCCAGAACACCATGGGTCCTTCTTTCTTCCAATGCCAAAAAAGGTACCTTGGATATCAGCTTGTGAGTCAGGAGCTGGGAACCAGACTCAAACAGCTGAGATGAGTTTCCCTCTCCTGGGAGTTGGGAGACGGAGGTAAGTTTTCCTTTGAATAACCCTCTTTCCAGAAATACAGTGAAAAGACACTGCCTTTGAGAGCTGCTGTATCCACACGACGTGCTCTGCCACTGTGTCCCAGCTCCCCTGGGCCTCAGTTTTGCGGTTAGTCAAGTAGGAATTGTTAAAGTCTCTGGTCTATTTGAACTTGTTTTCTCCCTTGTATCTCTTGAAACAGAGACCACACATTTCAGAGTGGAACTTGCCCTCTAGAAAATGAAAGGGTCAAGAAAGCACTTACGACAAAGGTTTTCCCATGGCTTTATGGGAGAGAGAGCACAAGAGAACACAAAATCCTGTGTGAGGGCCTAAACATCCAGCAATTTCTCTAGGCCTGAGGTCCAGCTTTCAATCTAATTCCAACACAGGTGGAAGTGATGTAGGTCTCACTTTTTCTCACTGTGTGCTGACAGTCATCTCAAATGCACACGGGAGACACCAAGGGAAAAATCGGCACTGAAACCAAACAAGCATCGGAGAGCGATGATGCCAGCCAGGCTGTTCTCTCACACAGGAGGTACTTACGGTCCAAGTGACTGTGCCTGATGCCCTCGACGTCTTCGGCATGGATGAAATGGTAGCATCTCTTCCCTACAATGTCTACAGGGGTCAGATCCATATAATCGCTAATCCTGCAAAGAGAAGAAAATAGGCTGGAATTCAGAAAGGGGGAAGTACAGAAATTGTTCAATGACTTAGAAATACATCTACTTACAGTTTTCATTATACTGCGGGTACCCACGAGGACATGGAACTTGGAGGGAAAACCCATCACAGACAAGATTATTTCTTTAACGGACAACAGACTTTTTCAAAAGTAGGAAATGTACCAGATGAAGCAACTGTGTTTAAATAATGAGACAGGTTTTTCTTTTTTTTTTTTTTTTTTTTGGCATCAGAATACACATTTAGACAACATAATTCTGTGAAATTATTGAGAATCAGTAACAATACAAGATCCTTATTAGAAGCCAAGATAATTCAAGGTTACATAATAAAATAAAAACATGTTATGTTTATACGGAATGATTAGAGACACCTTTCATTTAAACAGATTGGTCTTCTATTGGGTATTTCCATGAAAAGGGCTTCAGCTGCTTCTTGGCACAAAGTCCAAATTGGCATTCAAGGGATATAATTTAAATGCTGAGACATACAGATGCCTGGGGGTATTATCTTTTTTAGTCTTAGTCATTTGGGAGCTCTGCTTTCACTCCTGGCCCTTTTAACTGGTACTTTGTGGTGGATTCCACACAGAAACTTTTAAACCATTTCAGCAGCTCTTCCAGGCTTGTGCTCGACAGTACGTGTGTGTAAGCCTGTGTCATTGATTGTCCAGACGTCAATGTCCTCGGGCGGGAGCACAGAAAAATGGAACAGAAATTGGAAAACATGTTGGAGGAATCTGCCTGATTTACACAAAGACGTCAAAATGTTTATTATCCTCCTCCCTGTCCGGGTACAGGCTGGTTTTGGTCAGTCCAAAACAGAATCTATCTTTTGTTTAATGTATGTTCTTCACTGTCCCTGTGCTTTTTCTGGTTTATGGCTTACAATGTATCCAAATAGGAAGTGAGGCTTTAGAAATGACATATTTAAGAAACCTATGAGATCACTGGTGGAGAGTTCAGTCTGACCCCGAGGGCTGGGAAAGAAGGAACAAAACAAAAACAGCATAATGTGGAATATGATTAAAATACGCTACCAGTGAGTGAACTTCTCAGTGTCTAATATTAAACATTAAATAATATTTTTGGCCAAACAAGAATTCTTGGTAAGATGAGACTAAGCGGGGCAATATAAAGAATGTTTTTTTCAGAACCCCATGGTTTTCTGGTACAAAACAGAGTAGTTGGTGTTTTCCTAAAACCATTAGCTGCTTTCCAAGCACAGTTTACACCCCCTTTCTGCAAATGAGTGAACAAAGATGTCATTAAAAGGCCCTCATTGGCGTTTCTGAAATTTGCCAGCTCCCTGAAAACATTAGATGTTGGCTTTGCCTGCGGCTGCGCTAAGGAATGCAGAGGAGAAGAATGGTTTGCAGAGGGAAAAATCGGCACTGAAACCAAACAAGCATCAGAGAGGGAGGGCACAGGGCTTGAGTTTCTAGTTATCGATTCCCTAATTAAACAATAACCCTCCCCCTCTCCCCCCCCCCCCCCCCCCCCAAGAAAAAGCCAGTCATACTTTCGGGAAGACATTCTCTAGTTTTACTGTTTATTTGAATGAAATCCTTCAGAACCAGAGCCCTTTACCGTGGCGAATGTGACCAGCTCAGTGTTCAGAGACCTCTTAATACACATGTAGAAAGCCCCAGACCAGTCTGATGACCTATATCAGGATTAGAATCCTAATGGCCCTTGGTATTGTGAGCCTCAGTTTCCTTATCTGTAAAAACAACTGAAGTGGTTGGGGAGGGGATGAACGAACGAAATGAAATGAACACAGCACAGTGCCTGGAATACAGGGTAGGCCTTTTCCTCAGATAAGCAATTACCTTTAACACAGGTCTTTTTAAAATAACTTGTATCATTTTCAGTTGGGAAGTAATACTATATTGTATTGGCTAATAAGGGGTTGTGGAAAATAGTTTTTTTTTCTTTTCTTTTTTTTTTTTTTAAAGGGAAGAAAGAAAGCTTAAAGTGGGTCACAGAAAATGATCTCAATTACTGGAGTGGTACCATAAGGCACTCGGGTCCATGAAGCAGAATTAATCAATCTGTGATCACAGGAATGAAAATTAAGTGAGGGCTTTGGGATAGGGCAATCACCGGGAGCAGGTAAATAAGATGAGGCTCTGTTTTTTTGGAGAGGGTGGTGGTAGTAAGTCTAAATCAAGGGAGCCGACGTATGTTTTCAAAGAAGCAAAGCCATAGGTCATCGGACTTAGTATCTGCCTCCCTGGCTTGGATCCCCATCTCCAGCATTCTATGTTTTTAATCAGAATAAACAGCTTTGTGGGCTATAATCGTGTTCTGTAATGGATGGGTAGATATGAAAGGTCCCCTTCAGTGGTTAGTCTGATTGATTCCTTACCACTCAGCCTGACTTCTGTAAAAAAAAAAAAAAAAAAAAAAAAAAAAAAAGTGACAAGGGATACAGGAAGGCCCACAAGGAGCTAAATGTCTTTTTTTTTTCTTTTTCCTTCTTTCTCCTTTTTTTTTTTTTTTTTTTTTTTTTAAATCTGCCACCTTTGGGTTCAAATTGTGACATTGGGCATACCATTTGACCTTTCTCTCTAAACTGAAACTGCCTGAGGTTGATGAAGACAGTGGCAACATCCATCTTCCAGAAGTGCCCTGAAGCTTAAATGAGATGGTGTACCCAATGAGCTTTGCACATTGCCGAGTGTGGAGTTAGTGTTCAATAAACATTAACTACCTTCATTATCACTTGCGAACCTTAGCTGATCATTTTGGCTAACCGTCTTTCCTGATAGTCTTTGGCCATTCCGGAAGACCTCTCACATAGCCAAATATGCAGTCACAATGATAAAAATGTTAACAAATGCCAACAAAACTTGAAAAACAGAGTTAGAGTTACTCATTAAATAATAGTGACGGGTTCATGGTATCTTCTAACCCAGCGAACACTAATAGCTCAGGTGGGTGTCTTTTTCCCCCTGTGAATTCTTTCCTCTGAATCGAATCCTGACCAGAAATGGTAGGCATATCTAACTTGGTCTCCACATCTTCAGTGCTTCCCAGTGGAACTGAATGCAGGTGCCGTCCGTCTTCCTCTTGGTGAGGCCCTGGAGAGGTCAATTATGCAAGCTGCTTGACCATTCTGCTCTTATTTCCCCTCTGAAAGCACTAGCAGGGCTCAGTGAATATACACTGCCTTTATGCCTGACAATAGTCTGTGCGACAAAAGCACCCTCTCAAAATGGCCTCAGTAACTCTCTCGGTGGCACCAGCAGATGGATGGTATCACTAAAGCTTCCTTCTCATGGCTGATACATGCGGGGTTCCTCTTCACTTTTCTCCCTGGCCCCCGTGATTCTCTCTTCCTCAAATCAGTCTCATGATGGGCTTGTGACTTCTAGGTGAAAGGTCTGAGGGGGCACTGTCCCATTTCCTTGTCCCTTGCTTTGCGCTTAATGGAAAAAGTGAACTTTTCAACCAGAGGCTAAAAAGTCCTTTTATCCCAGCTCAGTGGTAAGGAAGGACTGCCAAATCATTTATACGATGAGTCTTTTTTTTTTTTTTTAATTTATAAAAACAAAATCCTCAGGATTACAATGTTTTATTTAATAGTTTTGAAAAATTCTCACCCTTTTTCCTCTGTGGGCCTCAAATTCTCGTTTTTTCCTCTACATGTGTTGTGGCCTGAATGTGTCCCTCCTACCACTGAATGTATATATTGAAGCCTTTTTACCCAATGTGATGGTATGAGACGGTGGGGCCTTTGGGAGGTAATTAGGTTTAGACGAGGTCATGGGGATAGAGCCCCCATGATGGGATTAATGTCCTCCTAAGAAGAGGAAGGGACCAGAGTGCTCTCGGTCCTTTGTGAAGACGCAGCAAGACGTCTGCTACCTACAAACCAGGAAGTGGGCTCTCACCTGGAACCTAATTAGCTTGTACCTTTTAAAAAAAAAACTTTTTTTTTTTTTTTTCCTGGAAGAGAGAGTGGCTGGAGCAGGGGAGAGGAGCCAAGGGAGAGAGAGAATCTTAAGTAGGCTCCATGCTCAGTGAGGAGCCCAACATGGGGACCCACAACCCTGGGATCATGACCTGAACTGAAATCAAGAGTCGGATGCTCAACCGACTGAGCCACCCAGCAGCCCCAGCTTGTACCTTGGTCCTGGGCTTCCCAGTCTCCAGAACTGTGAGAAATACGTGCCTGTTGTTGAAGTCCCCCAGATAGTAATGTGTTATAGCAGCCAGGCAGGCAGTAAGACAGTGTGCTGAATGCCTGTATGAACACTGTCCATCGTGAGGCTGGGCCCTTACAGTAGTCAGGAAGTGGGTCTGGCTGAGACATCAGGAGATACCTTTCACTGCATAATTCTGCCAAACGTATCAGCCCTGCTCTCTCCTTGGGTTCTCGGCCAAAATGGGTCTTAATTATAGCATATGGCTGTCTGGGTGTCCCAATTCATTCCATTGTTGTCCCTAATGTAAATCAGGACGGCAATGTAAATTTTGAATAAAAAGCATGTTTGGTGTCAGTCCAAGCAGCCATTAAAAATAAGATCAGGATTTATAATGAGCCTCACTGGGAGAGTAAAATCCTTCAGACTGCTGAAAACACCAACCTTCACCAATGTGTAACACACAACAGAGGAAATGAAAACAAAAACAAAGTACCTATTTTCACAGTAAATGATATTGAGGTCCATATTTACTCGAGTGACGAACATATGGCAGTCAATTCTGACTTCATTGATCGTAGGGGGAGGCAGGGCATGAGCCACAACCACAAGACCCATGATTTGGCTGGGAACGGTCCTCCCGTGGGATAGTGACACCCTCAGTCGTAGCCGGCCTGTTATGTGAATCACCTGTAATAGAACATTAAGTACACGACACAGTCAAATTTACATCTGGGATGTGACAGTATTTCTTGCAAGAAATGCAAAATTACATCTGGAACAACCAACATTAGCTTGTATCTTCTGTAATCATAATGGCTGTCAAAGTGCCCTTGATGTCCTCAAGGCAGGGACAAAAGAGAAATAATATTATATGCTGAGCTTTTCTCAGTGCGGCATTATTATTGTGCAATTCTATTTTCAGGACTTTTTCTTTCCCTTTATTCTTCTTCTCCTCCTCCTCCTCTCTCTCTCTCTATCTCTCTATCTCTCTGTCTCTCTTTACATTTAGAGGAAGCGTATAACCAGTTAAAATGACCAGAAAGTTGAGCAATGAGCTGCAAAAAGAAATGTTTGCATTATCAGCACTTGTTAATGGATGATGTTTGTCTGTCTCCAGATCTGTACTGAGTGGATTACAATGGCCATCTCCTTTCAGAAGTATGGCTCATAGCTTTCCTTTGCTGGGGGGGTTTGATATTGCAAAAAGGCCAAAGCCTCCAATGAGCAAGTCTTAGTGACCATGACATGAATGGGCCTTTTAGAGCATAGATATTCCATGTTAGAAATCACTGAGTTACCAGTAATGCTGTGATTTAGTGCTCTATGGGTTGGAGATCCGAGGACTTTGGCCTATCATTTGTTCCTTGAGCTCGTTCTAAAGCAGGATCAGGAAATTTGCACCATTTTGGTGGCTTGTTTGGTTACTTGTGCAGACACAGGAGGGAGAATGTTGGGCTGTCATTTTTGGTTTCTTAGCCAAAGTATACCCTAGATAGTCCAAGCCATCTAGAACCAAATGAAAGTGGTTCGTCTTTGTCACACATTTTAAACAGTATTTTTACAGACGTCCTTTTAAAAGTTGCTTTGCTTATAAACTACACATAGAAGGACAGCCATAATGTCAACTTCTTTAAGCGATGTTTTGAGGAAACATAAATCATAAAAGTATGGAAAGTATAAAGGATTTGTGTATTTTGTGATGATGGAAGTTGTGTGGGGTGGTGGGGGGAGGAGGGTGTTGGAGGCATGCGTGCACACGCGCGCGCGTGTGTGTGTGTGTGTGTGTGTGTACTCTATGTTCCTAGGATGGTGCTACAGTGTGGGTGGGCCTCCAAAACTAGGTTGTAGATGTAATCACTGTGATTCACTGTACCAGGGAGGTCGGTTTAGTAGCTAACCAAGTTCTCCCTTTGGTTTGCCTCTCCAAAAATGCATCATTGACCATCAAACCATCTTTTGAGATTGTTGGCTTCCCTCTTTGCCATAAGGAACTGAAGTGGGAAGTAGATCTCTGGCCTCCCAGGAACAGTAGGATCTAATGCCTGCTCTCCTTTGCAGGGGCTTGACTGGTAATTCCTTTTTCATTTTGTTTTTGTTTCCCTCAAGTTACTCAGTTTTCCAAAAGCAAGCCACACCGCTGTCAGTCAAGAGGCAGGATCAAAGCTTATGGGGCTGCTCTTCGGAGTCCTGGTGTCCTAAAGAATACCTCTTTCCCTGTTCCCTTTACATTTGCACCCAGAGCTGCAGATCTGGAAACACCAACGAGAAGGATTATTTAGGGTATTTCAGGAGCAGCTTTTTGACCACCCACATTTGAAGTTGACTAAATTCATACTTAATGCACCTTTGCTTTAAGCTTTGGTCAGACGAGCTACTTTATGAATATTTGAAAATGTTCCTAGAGGCACGGATGCTAAAACACCATCACAGACACACATTTTTGTAAGACCTCATTAACTAATAAAGAAATAGCTAAAAGAAATGGGATTAACTTCACAGGAGGGGTGTTAACAGGCCCTGGTCCTCCTCCCAGCTAGACTTACGTAGATGCTCATTTATCATTATCTGTCTTGTTTTATCAGGAACTCTCAGCTTCTTGGAAAAACAGATCTATAAATGCTCAAGAAAATACTCACTCAGAAATGATATGATAAATAAATCCCCACTTGGTATTCTATTCCAAAGCAATTTATGGGCTTCTGGGCTAGAAAGCATTTTGAGAAGGCAGAGAGGCTACTGCGGGGAGCTGTCTGTATGTCAGATTTACCTGTACACCGCCCCCCCCCCCCCCATCTCCAGCTTTGCCTATGGCCATCGAGGGGTTGAATGGGGTCCACAGTTGGGTCCAATAGGGCTCTAGATTTGCCATTTTCTGATTTTGTTACCCAGGACGAGTCGCTCAACCTCTCTGCATCTCGATTTTCTTTTCTGTAAAATGGGGATAATCATATTCTGCAGTTAGGTTATGAAAGTGAAAGGTGATAAGGGAGGTGAACACTTTCTAAATTGCAAAGAAGTGTCCAAATTTCATTATAATTCTGTTTGCTTTTTATTTTTTATTTTTTATTTTTTTTAATTTTTTTTTTCAACGTTTTTTATTTATTTTTGGGACAGAGAGAGACAGAGCATGAACGGGGGAGGGGCAGAGAGAGAGGGAGACACAGAATCGGAAACAGGCTCCAGGCTCCGAGCCATCAGCCCAGAGCCTGACGCGGGGCTCGAACTCACGGACCGTGAGATCGTGACCTGGCTGAAGTCAGACGCTTAACCGACTGCGCCACCCAGGCGCCCCTGTTTGCTTTTTAAAATATCAGCTGAATCATAAGGGTGAGGCCTGATTACTAATTTAATCTTGACCAAAAGTCCAATAAATGAATTCTTCTTATTTTAAGGGATCATAAAATTTCATGTTTGAAAGAAATTTTGGGAGAGTCTATCTTAGGTCCTTCTCCTTTTCTTTTTTCTTTTTCTTTTTTGTTTTAGTGGAAAAGAGGTTTCTAGAAAGTTCATTTCCTACCCAGATTCACCTAACTCAGAAATTGCAAAAGCCTGGAATTCAGGTTTTTAGGTCTTGTTGGAGTGTCATTTCAACTTTGTTATGCCTATATGATTTCTGTGTTCATATTCATATTGAATGAAATGTTACAAGTTAATACCAGATGCCAACTCACTACTTCAAGTAAACTGTATATGAACATTTAAAAAGATTTCATTTGGGGCACCTGGGTAGCTCAGTCAGTTAAGCCTCCAACTTCGGTTCAGGTCATGATCTCATGGTTTGTGAGTTCAAGTCCTGCATCAGGCTCTGTGCTGACAGCTCAGAGCCTGGAGCCTGCTTCAGATTCTATGTCTTCTTCCCCCCGCCCCCCACTGACACTGTGTGTGTGTCTCTCTCTTTCTTTCTCAAAAATAAATAAAACATTAAAAAATTAAAAACAAAAAAGTTTTCATTTCTAACCAGAAGCTCTGGTTATTTGAAAAGTCTTTGAGAAGCAGTAAAAACTAAGGTGAAGAGAAAATAGGGGCACCTGGGTGGCTCAGTTAAATGTCCTACTTTGGCTCAGGTCATGATCTTGTGACTCATGAGTTCAAGCCCTACATCGGGCTCTGTGCTGATGGCTCAGAGTCTGGAGCCTACTTCGGATTCTGTTTCCTTCTCTCTCTGCCCTTCCCCCATTCATGCTCTGTCTCTCCTTCAAAAATAAACATTAAAAAAAAGTTTTAAAAAAAAGATAAAGTAATGAAATAACGAATGTAGTAATTAAACAGTCAGGAAATGTCAAAGAACAGTCAGAGGATATGTTTGTCTATATGTAGGTACCTCTGGTGGTAAGGGAGGTTGAGATTGATGAGAAGAAAGGAGTATCTATTTAGATCCACACTTGGTTTTTGGGTTTAAATTAATGCATTTTTCCAAATCGACTTCATAATGCAGATAGTTTTTTTCCCCCATGTGACAGCTATGTTCAAATTTTAGAAACATGTCTGACAACACATATTCAAACACAAAGAGAGTTGAATTTTCACTTTGTAGATGTTTTGAAGACCTGGCATGTAGTGTAAAGAGTATTGTCAGAAGGGCTGGGGTTCAAATCCTACTCTGGCACTGTATGGCCATGTGACTATGATGTTCAGAGAATTGAAATGACTTAATTGATTTTCCAGGCCAGTGTAATAGAGATTAAAAAGCTTATACAAAGAGAATAAGTATTGTATAAAGGTGTCTTTATTTTCTTAATAAGGCATCTTTGTTTTCTTCATCAAGGGGTATAATATTGGTGCTTTAGTTTCTCAAACATACTATGTGCAAGGGACCTTACTAGGTACCAGGGAGAAGACCACAGTGAATCAGAGGTAAACTTGTCCTCAAAAAGTTTACGAATTACACAGTGGGAGGAGACATGTATAATTACTTGTAATATTGTACTACTGGGAGATGATACAGTGTCTGATAAAGAAAGTGGTTCTCCATCCTGGTTATGTGACAAAATACCCTATGAGGCTTTATTAACACATGGGTTCCCAGGCTCTGTCACTTAGATATTCTAATTGGGTTGGACTGGGCTGGGGTCTAGCATTTGCTTGTTTTTTAAAGCTTCAAAGGTGATACCTGCTTTTGGAGAATATCTGGCTAATGGGTTTGGAGTTAAACCAGTGGTTCTCAACCATGCTAAAGTTGGAGTACCCAGGGAGTACTTAAAAATCCTATGTCTAAACTGCACCCAAGACCAGCTGACTATAGATCTCTGGGGGCCTTCCCAGGTCTGATAGGGCTGCTGAAAGGATTAAGGGAAAAGGAATATAAAGTGCCTACATATGTGCCTGATACGCAGTGTAAATACTCACAAATACAATTTTGGTTAAGTAACAAGTATGCACCATAAGAAAGATATAGAATAGGAGCTTGGAGAGGTCAGGGTAGGTAGGTAGGAAATGCTTTTGGAAAAATGGATCAGGAAGGTTATGTGAAACTGGCATTATAATAAATTGTTGATGTGTAAGATATGATCATAGAATGGTGAAAGAGGTTTCCAGATGGAGAAAGGGCTAGAACAAATAATGTAAAAGGGAACCTATCAGGGAGCCCAGGTCTCCAGGAGTGTTTCAGTTGGTGTGAGCAGGAGAAGAGACTGAGATGGGCCAAAATGGCAGGTACAAGGAGTGGAAATGAGCAACAATGGGACCTGGGGAGAAGCACCTGTTTTGTGCCTGTTTCATAGGATGATGATGAGATAGACTAAATGGTAATTGGGAGTGGAAGAATTGCTGACAGAGGGACAAGAAAGATTTCTCTGTGGACCTTTTGTATTTGAGCAGCTTGGAGAGCTCCTGGACAAGGTGTCCTGGGGAGAGCTAGAAAAAGGGGTTGGAAACATAAGAGATGATAGTTGAAGGAATCGTTTTTGGAAGGTGGTCCCCCTCCCCACTCCTCTGTGGTAGTTGAAACTAAGTTCAATGGAATCACCAATGAAGAAAATACAGAGAGATGAGAGAATGGCATAGGCATTCCTCCAACCCCCACTCTGAGTATTTGAAACTTCTGTTTTCCTCTAAATTGACGTTCTCTTGTTCCCTCAAGATTACTTTTGTTAGAAAAAAAAGTGAAAATTTCTGAAAACTCTCCCTTTTCTCCATCGACAAATCCATTCTGGCATAAATGCCAAGCCTGCCATATTGTGTACAGATCCCAGTGGTAACATCCGATAGAAGCACGGCTCCCTTGTAAAGTTAAGTAGGTAAATGGGAAATGATTTTAAATACAAACATACAAGCATAAATACTAACACAATGTCAAGAAGATGAAACTATAGAAATAGCATAGCTATGGTAAAATGGAAGGCGTATCGTGGCATAGAAATAACATCCAACTGGAAAATAGAACATTTGATGTAGTTCTGGTCTGGTAATTTTGGCAAGTAAACTAGATTGTCCAGGGTAGCATTCTTCAGATAAAAAATGGAGGATAAGAATCAGGTGATGATACTTAGGGTCTTGCTGAGTTCTAGAGAATTCTATGACCTAATGCTCCATAGAGTGGCCTTTACTGTGCTGTATCACTATCCTTCCCCACTCCCCCACTCTGCTACAACTCCATGGTGAAGACAGGAGCTTCAGAGTACGGCTGCAAGTTAATAAATGCAGAGTTTCCTTCAAGAATTAATCAATAGGGTTCTATGGGTCATATCTGAGTTGAAACAATGCTTTGGTTTTGGCCAATGCCAGGTAAAAATTGCATCTGTGTTCTAAAGGTTCATCTTCATCTGGTCTTAAATCTAATCTACAGACACTCTTCAGAAGAGATTTCTGAACGAAGGGATTCTTTGCCCCCGAGCTCAATTTTATAGAAGAGCTCAATCCTCATGCTTTCTTTCATTGTTCTTGTTTTATCATAAAGAGCTGTACAAAAATGCTAAAGCCTGTATTTTCCTAAACCCCTTACACAGCGTTGCCCAGATGCCAGCCACAGTGAAGCAGAATGTGCAGCCCTTTTGAGTTGAAATCCTCCCATCTTTGATAAAAATGTCCAAATTAGCATTATCTGACAGTCCCATATTGAAGGAATCATTGCTTGACTTTTATTTTTCTTCTGACATACCCAGCGGATGTGCACAATGCTGTACGTACATGTCCACAGAGTTTAGGACGAGTGTGGGAGTGTTAACAAGCCACGTTTCTTGGACAAATATATATTTCTCTTCCTGCCATATGCTCCTTTCAGTCATCTGTTAGTGATAAACACTTAGATGTGCTCCACTAATATGTTCTCATTATAAACAAGCCCATCACAAAGACCTTGATAAAACCTCCCCTCTGTCAATACTTTAGGAAAGAAAGTCCGTGACAGAAAAATACATCTGGAAGCTATTCTCCATTCTTTTAGGAATAAATTTCAGTACTAGTAATATGAAACGTTTTCTTTATCAAAAGGAAATGCTAAGTATTATGTGCATTATTTTCCACATATAATGTAAAGTACAGAATAGGGCTAGGCAAATAGGAACAAAAAAAGCTGCAGGCATGAGAAAACTATAGATTCCCTGGGTTTAGAGTATCTTCAGAGATTTTTCACTTGTCCTTTAAGGGAATCCAAATTTACCTTAAAAATTAAGCTTCCTTCTGGCACTCTGGTCTTTTCTCTCTTATTCCCTTGTAGAAGCCTGGTTCAGCATACAGATCATCAAATCAGTAGCTCAGGTGGGAAAGTCAGCTAATTATTTTTAAGAGATGGGGTATTTGAGGTGGCCCCCAACCTGCTGAAAGATAAGGGCTTAGCCCGGTCTTCTGAGCCTAAACATGTAGCCCACAGCATAACAACTTAATCTAAACCAGCATGACGATATCAACCCCATGTAAATTACTTGAGGCAAATTTTTAGGGAATGGGTTTCCCAGATTTAGACCATATTCATAGGTTGGAGAATAAGCCTGAACAGGTCTCTCTGTCCCTGTCTGACTCCTACCACCTAGGTCTTTGCACAAGTCCTGAGAACACCAAACCAAACGAAAAAAGTTTAGCAGAGACCAAGTACTTGTCTGTAGAGGCAAGCCCCACAGACAAGAGGGCTCATAACTGAAGGAGGTGCCATTGGACCCTGTGAGCACAGGAGAACACTAGAATGCCTTTCTCTTCCCTTTCATGGATCTCATTTATATTTCTAGAGACTAGTTCTGTGTTGTCCTAATTCACAGTGGGACCTGAGCAACTGGGGATAAGAAAAGACAGAAGAGGGAAAAGGTGACTTCTCAAGGCAGAGGTGAGATTTGGGGGAGGTGAGATTCAGAGGAAAATGAGGTGTTCAGGGAGTGGGTGAAAATGGAGACCTCCAGGGCCCCGAGGGGGATGCAGCAGGAGAGATGGTCCTGCAACGGTCCTCATCAAGCAGGTGCAAAGATGGCCATCAGCTCAGGAACCACACGGTGGCGGGAAGCTTTCTGGGAGTCTGTCCCTGAGAACTTCTCTAAGATCAGGGATCTTCAATACTGGGCAGGATTCAGCATTTAAGGCTAGAGGACCAGCGACAACTAGGGAGGGTCTCAGATGGGCTCAACTTAAGGGAAGCTCTGGCAGTAGAGAAGAGCAGAGGTGAGCCTGGGTATCTGGGAAGCATCCTGGCCAAAGTTAAGAAAGAGGAATCTTGGCAGAAGCCATTCCTTGGATAAAAGGGCTACAATGAGCAAGAGACTTAATCTCAGGGACTCAGTTTGGTTTGAATAGAAACGAGGTGAGGGGCAGGACGGATGTAATTGGAGCACAGCCGGTCAGATGCTTACTCTGAGTCCTAAAAAGACTCCGTGAAGGTGGGTTCAGGAAGCGGACAGACCTGAAAGGTGAGGGCATTTCTGACCGTAGAAAGCAGAGGAAGGGAGGAAGTGGGGGCTAATTTCTCTACTCTCCCGGAGATACTAAAACCCTGAAGGAAAAGACACCTGCACAAGCATGCATGCCTCCTGTTATAGATAAAGCCAACTCATACAAACACCCAATGCTGATATCAGGGATTTATGTTAAAAAACAAAAACAAAACAAAACCCTCTAGGGTTAGTGGTTTTTACATACACAAGAATGACCTGGAGAGCTTATTAATCAGATGGATTCCCAGTCCCGCCCCCCCCCTCCAAAAAAAAAAACCCTTTGGATTCTTTAAATCAAGGGAGGGACCTGGGAATCTGCATTCACCAAGCACTGCAAGCCATCCCCACAAGGGCCATCTACCTGCAGCATCCTCTTTATCTAAAGAGCAAAATGAATCCAGAGATCTTAATGAAGATGACCTAGAGGCTGATCACAGACTGCCTCTTAAATAAGTGAAGACAAACATATATTTATGGTTAAATCTGGACTGGAAACAAAAGAAACCCCTAATCTATAGAACACAACTCCTTCTCTGGGTTCTTTGAAAATGGAGGATCGGTGCATGCTAGGCAGGAACCCTGGCATGCTAGGCAGGAACCCTGGGCTGATGTGGGATCAGGATGTGTTTTCCGTGCCCAGGGCTGCCTGAAGGAGCAGCCTGGGGAGCCCTGTCAAGGCTTCTTTATTTGTATAAAGGTCTGCGTTCTCTCAGTGGCCACGCCACAGTGGGCTTCACTGTTGTGCTGTGAGTCTCTTGGGGGAGGTCGAGCTCTGTCAATCCCCTCCCCCTCCCCCTTCCCCTTGCCCAGCCTGCCCCTGGCTTAGCTCCTGATTAATTCAGGGCAATCCTGGGAGGTTAACCCTTAATTTGATGGCTCTGGTGGGGAGCTGAGGGATTGCTGGTAATTTATCACCCTCTGTTTTTTTTTTTTTTTTACTGTAGAAATATTTTCTAAGGGAACAAATAAAAAATTATTTTTAAAACCCATATTTAAAAACCATTAGCTCCAACATTCTTTTCTTACATGTCTGTATCCTCCAAACATAACAATTACTTCTCATCCATCTCCTTTAACAAACTTCAAACACATAACATAAAAATATAACTACAATTACAGCCTTAGTTTCTCAAAATGTGTCTGGACTCCATATTTGTTTCTTGCTCCCTTTGGAGAAAATAGTCTTTCTTCTACCAGAGATAAGATTTTTTATTGGGATAGTTTAAGCTGGAGAGATTTCCTTAACAAGATTATGTAAATGTATGCCAAAGACATAAACCACATTTTCTCAGAGAGTGGAACACTTCAAATATCATTTAATAAAACAGGACCATGGGTAGAAACACCTCGATAAATTGTTAAGAGGCCAAGCAAGAAGGCTGAACCATACACATCTGATCAAATTTTGTTTGATTCAGTTACTTTATTAAAGTCTCCTACAGAAGGACAGAGGACCATTGTACCTCTGTAGAGGGCAACTTTTTTTTTATTCCTTTATCACTTGATGTGGAGAAGGGGGTATCAACCCTCATGGACCTGAGAGGACCCTTGTGGCTTAGTGCCACTATCCTCAAGGTGGAGAGGCAGTTCTCAGTGTAACAGACTGAAATTTTATTTTCCAACAATGTGAAAAAAAAAAAAGACCCAGAACTAGTACCATACCCAATAACGAATAGAAACTGGCTCCCTTACTCTGATCTACCCCCATCCATCCCTAATACTATACCATATTACACATTTTATTTAGAACCCATGAGCTCTTACAGGGAAAGATATAAATCAGATGTTTTCTCTTTACAATTTTTGCTCAACACTTTTGTTGAATGTGCATTTTACTTAAATTTCTTGAGTTGAACAACTAGTCTTGTTCTAAGTTAGTCTCCTTAGCCTTTGTTTCTCTGGAGTCTGCTGGCAGAATTTATACATAGACACTCTAAATTGCAACAAATGTCCAAAGGCAGCTGTGTACCATAGACCGAGTGCTTCTCTGCATGAAGACAGCAGTTCCAGAGAGTTCTCTGCCGTCCTGAGAAAACATTCAGCCAGGCTTATTCTATCCCCTCCACCCAATCTGAATGTCTACAGGAGGAGAAGTGATTCTATTTTGGTTACAAAGGAAAATCTTTAGAAAAAATAGCTACCCCTCTCTACCTCAGTTTCCAAGGATGCAGAATTATAATTATCCATGTAGATAGGTAGATTGGCCTTTGTGGAAGGCCACGGTGGCCGCCTCGAGAGCTGATATATTTTTGTGGCAGCCATTTCCTTACGGGGGACGTGCACAAGCATTAATAATTACATTTCTGATAAATAATTTTAAAGCAAACACATGGGTCATGAATATTTTTGAAAAGAACTAAAACCCCAATATTCCCCAAACTCAGACATAAAATAAAACTCCTTAAAGATCAAACCTAAAATGACCACTTCCCAGGATGCCACAGTAGGTATGTGGGACTCTTAAAGCAATGCAAGGACAAAGCCCATTCTCTTAAGTTAGACACTTTCGACCCACATATGTGCAAGAAACCACACACAGTGAGGCCACGATTCCTCAGTTTTCCTGGTACATTCAGGCAACACGCAGTTCTGTGTCTGTGTGCAAGGACCTCCTTTCCCTACGTCGATTTCCTCACTGAAAGTGACTGGGCCTAACTACGTGGCCTCTGAGAGCCTTTCTTAGCATTGGGTCTCTTAAATCCAGTATCTTTAAACATGGAGCCTGGCCCCATCCTCACAGCCCTACACTATAACTCTCTGTCTCTATTATCTTGGTTTCTATTCTTTGGGAGGCCTGGATGTTATGTGTTGAACATTGGTTAGCGAAGATCATTTTCTTAACCTGTCCTCTAAACTCTACGGCTACTATTTTCTAAGGCTGCTTAACGAATCCTAAATTTCATCCTTCATGAGAGTAATTTCTAGTAATGACATGCCTCTCAAAATGTCTCTCTTTATGCAGTGAATGAATCTGTGCTTGTGCCAAAACCTCTTTGTGCTCAGTATCCCAGAGAGACCGCATGCTGGACGTGGGGGACCTTGCAGGCTGCCTTGTGCAGCCCTCCCATGTCACAGGTGTGGAGACTGAGGCCAGTGAGGTGACCGTCTTGGCCAAAGACACAAAGCCAGTTAGTGGCAGACACAGGAGGAACAGCACGTTCCCCTAATCTCCTGCCCAACGCCTCTCCTCCTATTTAACAGTGCATTTCGGTGGATGTATTCCCTTCCATTTTCCTCTTTTGTTTCCTCAACTGTGTTTATCTCTCTCTATATAAATGACTCTATCAAATTTAGGATTTTAACCTTCAAAAGACCCCATGGCCCTGACATGGGTTATTATCCACTCAGCATATGCGATTCGAAACACTCGTGTGACTTTTGTGCCTGTCACCAGCTCATTTGCTGCATTTGGTTTATTCAGCCATGATTAGAGAGAGTCATTTACAGACACACATTTGGAAACTCTTTAACAAGCTTCTAGCAGTTTCTTTTCCAAAGCTGTTTAAGTCGATGAGGGTGTGATGTCAGCAACGACAGCAGTTCCCTCCACACTACCGACTCCCCTGCTATTCCTATATCCTTATCAGGACTTCCATTTTGTAGAAAGGCTTTTTAAAAAGAGAGAGAGGGGGGAAAAACCCCCAACAACCCAGAGATGCACATTTCAGAGCCTCTAAGCCATCATTTCAGGAAGACGGACTAAAAAATTAAAATTGAAACCATCACACTATAACCTGAAAGTTCCCTAAAAAAAAAAAAAATCCCCCTCCCTCCTTTTATTTTAAAGAATACTTTTTGAAGTAATTGGCACAAAGACTGTTCTAGTGCAGATTGCTGCAAGTATGCTCTTGGCAAGAACATCATAAGCACTAGAAAAACTTTAATATGCTCAAGAAGCCAAATACAAACTGACACCAGGAACTCAAGTGTGGGAACAAACAGGGGGGAAAAAAGAGAGCATCTCGATTTAATACAAACCTCCGTACAAAGGGACCAATTTCTACGATTCATGGTTTAGCATACAATGCAGCTGTCCTCTGAGTGAATATAGAGTAGTTATACATAAGAAATTAGAATTATCAATTCGAGGGAATTTCTCAAGAGTCCTTTTGATATGTAATACTGCAACTATAATGCCTAAGAAACCAGATACCAATGCATTAAATGAGATCAGGTTGGGATCTATTTAGAAAAGGAGGGTTTAAACGTGAAGCCTCTCTTTGATTTGACCTCTGGAGCAGACCCTTTGCAGGGAAGCTCGAAATGAATAGCTTTACCCCTACCTGTAGCCTTGCTTCCCAGGTCTTAAAATATGTTTGAATACATGTAACACAGGAAGGGGGGATTATTTAGAAGTGTTTCCTATGTGGAAGGAAATGGGAAGAACACTCAGCCTTTTGCACTCTGCAAGACACGGGGAGAGTCTCTAATTCTCTTTATTCTATTGAATAGAAGGGCGAAAACTATTTTTTAAGAAAATTTCCTTCTTCGTGTCCTCTTCTCCTCTGCTATTTTATGGTAAGGATTCGAGAATTTGGAGATTTTCTGCATCTTTCTCCATCCACATTTCACATTTATCTCTGATTGTGACCAATGCTTACTTCCCCCTGAAACTGAAGAGAGGGCTCCATTTTCAGTCTTGCTAAGTAAGATTTCTCCTGCAACCCCCTGGAGTTCAAACGTGCTATACTTTTTTTTTTTCTCAGGGAACGTTTGAAGTCCCCTTTAAAAATAATGCCTTGAGGATATTTTTCCCTAATACCATTTAAAGAAACTTGAAAGCATATGGCTCTCGAAGCGCACAGGGTTCTAATGAAGTAATCAGCAACACTGCTCATATGCAGACTTCCGCCAGGAGCTTTCACACCCAACCCAGATCAGTCTTTGGAATGAAGGAAAATTCTGCAGAAACTCCTTTCCTCCATCTGCCGGTGCAAAGGCTCAGGGAGCCATTGTACTAAAGTGGTGACTTTCAACCTTTGAAGGATAGAAGGTGGTAGAAAGGTTGTGTCAGGATCAGAACCGTCAGTGGCAAAGCAAATCAATCTGGCAGCTTGTAAGGCAACTCAAGACAAACATTCCTCTGTTGTGCAGTCTCTGTTCATCGTGTGGGAGGAGAAAATAAAGTTTCTTTATAGGGTTCTATTTGATGTAGTCCCTAGTAGCTCTGCCATCACCTTAGGTGATTCTCCACACAGCCAGCTAAGACTAAATAAAACAAAAACATGGGATATTAATGCCCTTTCCCTGGAACTGGGAAGAGCGTGCTGTTCTCCTGCCGTGTTGCAATGGATTCTCTAAATCTATCACAATTAAAATCACACTTCTTCAGGCACAACCTCATTAGTGCTGAAATATCACATCTTGTGCTATTTCCTTGGGATTTTAGCAAAACAAGTAATGATTCTTTTGATTATTGGAGGGACTTGTGCTCTCATGACTGCCAAGTAAGTATGCGACTGTTTGAAACAACTAGAATCAGCACTTGACTTTTTTATTTTTACTTTGGTTTAGGCAGACATGAACCGCACAGGAGAGGCTTTAGGCAGTATGGGCCAACTTACCCACTCACCCACAGCATCTCCTTTACCAGAACACTCCCGGAGGGAGGAACAGGGTGAGCAATGGAATGGCAGGTGTGTGGATGGCTTGGATTCTGGCACAGGTGTCTTCCTCTTTGCTGGCTTTTCCCTGGTCAGATTATGCACTTCTCAGACAGACAGATGCCCCTGCAGCATTCTGTGGAGCCTGTCCAAACTACATGACTTCATTCATTCAGTAAGTATCACTGGGATGACTCGATTGCCAGGCACTGTTCTAGGCTCTGGGATACAGTGATGAAAAAGATGGACACAGCGGGAGTGCTGAGGTTGGATCGATGTTTCTGGCTGCTGCAAATGGCTGCTCTGGGGCCCTCAGTGAAAGCAGGAGTGAAAGCAGGCCAAGGAGGAGGAGGCCTCTGCAGTGGTCCAGGGAGGTGACGGTCGCTCAGAAGGGAATGGCAGGGAGTGGTTGGGTTGTGGATACCCTCTGAAGGCAGAAATGACAGAATTTGGTAATGGAGTCAATGTGGGGTCTGAGGTAAGGAGTGGTCTCCAAGGACACACCTAAGCTTTTGGCCATAGTCTCAGGATGGTGGATGGTGCCACTTACTAAGATGGAGAGGGCTGGTGGACAGCAAAATGTTTTGAGGGATGGGTTTTGGTTTTGGTTTTGCTTCTATTAAGACAGATTGGTGACATTCAAGTGAAGATTCGGTAGGCTGTAGAAGTTTAAATACACTTCTTTTTTTAAGTTTAATTATTTGAGAGAGAGAGCGAGAGACAGCATGTGAGTGGGGGAGGGGCGGAGATGGGGGGGGGTGGGTAGAGAGAATCCCAAGGAGGCTCTGCGCTGACAGCCTGGGGCTGGGGGACGGGCATGAGATCATGACCTGAGCTAAAACCAACTGAGCCACTCAGGCATCCCTAGATACATTTCTTTAGTGTCTTTTCTTCACGCTTTATTCAGAGATCTTCTATTTGCTAAAATATTCATAGTTGTAGAAATTTTATACATAGCTGTTACGAAAAGTGCCTTTGGCAAAATGGAGAAATTAGTGGGGTGCATGCTCCAATGCCTGATTTTTTTCAGTCCATGTCTGAGAGGACAATGGGAGTATTTTCTGATAAAACATACTGAGTAGGACTAAAGACAAGCACGGGAGGCCAGGTGAACAGCAATATAACACAGCCCAGTCATAAAGCCTATATAGCCTGCAGATAATTTCGCACAACAAATTCTGTTCTTTGTATACTTTCGTTACACATCATCTCCAAAGCATCTACCTTTTCAAGTGTGGGGAGCAGATTCCAAAATCCAGGCCAGGAGAACAAATCCATGCATCCAGGCCACGTTCAGTCCCAATTATGAGTACAGGTAGTGCTGTGTTGAAGGAGGTTGAATTTGAATGTTCTAAGGAGGCAAGCACTTTCCCTGGGCCCTGCCCCTCCTCGCTTCACCCGGTCTCTGGAAGACATCTGAGTTTATGGCCAGGAGAAAGAAAGGCAGAATACAGCAGTTCTTCCTGATGGAGTATTGGCAAACATTTAGAGATCGGTGGCCCACTTTGCAAGAGGCTTCCCTTTCAAAAATACTTCTGCAGAGTACCCTGGGTGGCACAGTTTCCCAAAGCAATGACCTTCTCCTAGTAGCTAGCGGAGGACTGCTGTTTATGTTTGATTTCCTTAATCCCTCTAAAGCAGCGAAGAAGGCTTAGGTGGTAATTTATTTATAAGAAATTATAATAAAGCTTCAGCACTTTGAATGCTGTTGGAAAGTGGGAGGTAGATAGTACAGAGGCAGGATATCCAAACTTAGAAGTGAGCATTATGACAGTCTTCTGGTTTATCTACCCTTGGAATCAATTTTGTCATTTTTAATTGACCGATTTTCCCTTGTTTGCTTAACATTTATTAATTGATTGTTATGCTCATGCAATTAATTCAAAAGCTGGCAAGTTTAACGCAGAGAAATTAATTTTCTTTTACCAACATGCCACTTAAAATACATTTTTGGAAGCCTGGGTTACCAGGAAATTGCCTTCAAATTAATCAATAAGGAAATTAGACGGTAGTGTCCCTTGACATCTGTCAATCCAAAATATGTCACTTTCTTCCTTTTGTTGGAGTGGGCTTTTCTGCTGAGTAAGGAATAGGAAAAATCTGGAAATTAAGTCCACTGCATCTTCACAGCCAAAGGAAGGCATTTTCTTTGCATAAATGCATACTGTTGAAATGAATTTTATTTTTCATCGAGATTGTAGCAAAGTGGTAAATTTTATGAGGGACAAGAAAATGAAGTTGGTCTTCTTCCCAGAGCACCTCTTTTTGCTATTTTTCTATTCCTTCATGTGATTCCTTACCAGGTGCCACGCTTTCACCAGGCACTGTGGGGGACACTTCTCAGGGAGACGAATGTGTGAGCCAAGCTCTAAAGGAGGTCTGTAAATGCCAGGTGCAGGGGAGGTGAGAGGAGGGCTGTCCTGATGAGGCATGGTGGAAAGGTGCTCAGGAAGGAGGCAGCATTCGAGCAGAATTTCTGTGGATGAGTAGGATTCGATGGGCGTTTAGGTAGAAGAACTATTATCAACAGAAGCACAGAAGTACAAAACTGCTGTTTGTGTTTGGGAATGGAGAGAAGTGCAGACAGACCCCAGAGTAGGTGGGGAAATGCTGGGGTAGGAGAGGCTGGCTAGATGATGGTGGGAGGCTATGAATGCCACACAAAGGAATTATGACTTGATTTTGTAGACACGTGGGAACAACTGAAGACTTTTCAAGAAAAGATTCGATGACTAGACCTGAGGCTTTGGAAGAAAACTGTGATGGCATTCATTTATTCATTCATTCACTCACTCACTCACTCGCTCATGCATTCATTAAACAGATGAATGTTTCACTGTTATTACCAGGCACTTCTCTGTGCAGGTCACTGGGGCTCTCACAATTACTAAGGAGCTCACAGTCCACCTCTCTGTACTAATGAGAGTGTGACCGGGGCTACATAGGAAGGTGGATAAAAGGAACAATGGCTGGCAGCAGTCTGGGTGAGGATAAAGAACCAACGTGGGCATAAGGCTGGTTAGTGTTCGGCTAGTTACTCAGGCTTGAACCTTGGACATCCCTTTATTTTTTGGTAACCCTTCCATTTCATCAGAGGTTAAAGTTGAGATTACTGAATGCATCACTTCTTCCGGGCTCGTCTTTGATCCTCTGCCTCTCACTCTTGTAGCCAATCATCAGGCTTGGGCATTCTCTCTTTACCATAGCTCTTACTACTGATGTTACATTCATTCTGAGTGCTATTTCACTAATATAGGCTATTGACATCTTACATCTGGACGACATGGTGGGCAACGTTCTAACTGTTGTCTTCTATTTTTACCCATGCGGTTTCACCCTGCATTTTGCTGCCAGATTCATCTTCTTCACGGTGTCTTTATACTGACCCCCTCATGTACTTGCTGTGGGATTTGGAGCAACCACACGACCTCCCTGAGTCTCCATTTCCCATGTGTCAAATGGGCATGATCAGCCTTGCAATCCCTATCTTCCAGAATTGCTGAAGGAAACAAATGGGGCAGTGCTTTTAAAAAATACCTTGAAAACATACAGCACCATGTAGGTATGAAGTATTATTATCCTTACTCTTGAAGAACCTTGATTGATTTTGGAATAAAATTCAGATCCCTTAGCTTTCATGAAAGTCTTGTGACAAGTGAGTCCCAACTTCTACAACCTGAACTTTCACAACTTCCCTCCTTACACCCCAAAGGCTTTCCACACCATCTCCTGAATCTGTCTTGTGTTTACCTTCTCGATACCTTTGCTCACACCCCATTTTAGGCCAGGAATTCCTTCCCTGTCCACCTCCATCAGTGCAAATAACATCCATTCTTGAGGATCTATGCCAAATCCCTTTTCCTTTTCTTTGGCCTCTGTGGCTCAAAGCTGTCTTCTTCCGTCTGTTTCTACACCCAGGCAGCACTAAGCATGTACTACATGGGATCATTCTGTCTTGTCTCTGCCTGTCTTTCTCCTTAGAGGCACAGAATGTCTTTTTTTTCCTTAGTATACTCCACAGGACACAGACTATGGGAGGTAGTCAACCGATGACTGACTGCTTGAATGCTCTCTATTCATCCTACTACATGAGAGCTTACAGAGTCCCGAACTTTCTTTCTTTTGATCCTTATAAAGGTCTCTAAGGTAGGTTGAGCACGTATTAGCCTATCCACTTTATAAATAAGGAATTGGAGGTTAAGGGAGAGGAAGTGTTTGTTTAGGATTATACAGTAAAACATAGTTGTGATGTTCCTCCAAGGTTAGTGTTCTTTTTCACAGACCACCTTCTATCTCCTGCTGCTCTCAATTCTAATTTTGATCCACCTGAGCAGCCTAAAACCATGTCTCCCTTCTGCTTCAAAGACCTTTCAATATGAAATTGCCTTTAGAAAACATATAATGATAAGACCACCTTGTTGCAACTACAGAAAATATCCCTTGGGTTTGGCTCATTATGGCCATGAAGAAAACACACTTAACATTTCTAGCTTAAGGAACTTCAAACCTTTATGTTACTAATTACTGACTCTGGATAACAGGTTACTTTATTTCAATGCAAACGGGTATATAGGGTTTCAGTCAATCAACAGTACAGTGCCAAATTCACAGCTGGCTAATACAAACATTAGACTTAACACTGACCAAAGTGAGCACAGATGGCAAGGAGTCCTAAGAGCCTCATCCCATCAACCATGGATTCATGCCACTCCATAATCCTTTTGTCTGAGCAACCCACAGATTTCCATAGGGATGGAGCCATGGTGGTAACTTCTAGAGACCTTCCTCCTTCTATTTTATGAACATAGTTTCTGCCCTTGCCCTCTTCAGAAATAAAATGGGTAATCTGAAGGTTTGTTAAAAGTGGTTCTCTTCGGGGTGCCTGAGTGGCTCAGTCGGTTAAGCGTCCGACTTTGGCTCAGGTCATGATCTCACGATTGTGGGTTCGAGCCCTGCGTCAGCTCTGTGCTGACAGCTCAGAGCCTGGAGCCTGCTTCAGATTCTGTGACTCCCCCTCTCTCTCTGCCCCTCTCCTTCTCACACTTTGTCTCTCTCTCTCCCTCTCTCAAAAAATAAACATTAAAAAAATTAAAAAAATTCCCATTTCTAAAAAAACAAAAAAAAATCTCTTCACAAAAACATATGCACCAAGAACAGAAATAAAATGGGGAAAAGATCAATGCCTAGTGACAAACATAAACTAAGCCAATATCTTCTGACATGCTAAAGTCCCAGGTTTTACAGTTAAAATCCAATAAGGATGATACTGGATATTAACAGAGACTTGGAACTTATGGAACATTTTCATACTATCTTACATTGACCTCATAATAACTATGATATTTCAGAAAAGGCACTACTACTCCCTTTCAACAGACCTAGGGAGGCTAAATGGGTTCCCTAAAGTCAAATACATGTCAAATGGCGAAATTAGGACTAAACCTACATCTGTTGATTCTAAGGCCAGGGCTCTGTACATTCTACCAAGTCACCAAAAGTGTCATTAACATGATTATTTTTTTCATAATAGTCATCATATATACAAAACTATTTATAAATATCTGTATTGATGATTACTTTCAGCTTTGAATAGTTGACAGATAATTTTTACCATTTTCTGTTTGGTAGCTCTATTGGGGTACAGCAGCTAATACAACATAGTTGGTAGCTGTAGAGAATTCAGATTCCAATGATACGTGTGGATCAACTTCTGTACAAATATTGTATTCTTCAATTAATGGTTAATTTTTATACAACTCACCACATTGACCCTGTGGCAGTCTTAATTGGTTATAAATATGCCCAATGAATTGTCTAGTTATTTTGGAATGACAGAACCATGCTTCTCTCTGTCTACAGTCCAATTTTTATATGTCCTCTCTGACCTGTAAAGGACACTCCAAATAGGTCTGGAAGTTCACTAGTGTTTCAGTCCTCTCAATAATTATGATTTTCTAAATGGTATATTCAATTCCAACATGATCACAGAAAGTTACAGATTGAACCCAAATTAGAAGTCACACGGGTGTGGTGGCATACTGTAGAATCATCAGGCACAGTTTGGAGGCAGGTCCCTCCCTATGAATGCACCTAAAGGAATTCACAATTTTCTAAAACTCATGATTATCCCTACTAACTTCTAAAAAAGAGGATTCAAAACAAGACATTGCATCACTTCATTGTGAAACCTTCTCTTTTGCCTTTGTGCCCAGATAGGTAGGCCAGGAAGATGCCAGGAGGGGTTGACTAATAGTGAGTTCCAATAATGCTAATAGTACCAAGTGACACATAAAGAAAGGCAGAAGCCTTTCTCAGCTTTCCTCTGGAGCTGGAAATGTCCACTCTGGGCCTGGTACCCCACTTGTGTTGTCCAATACCTACCCCCACAATAGCTCTGGGCTTCCCCATTTGGCTGATTCTGGGTGCCCATATCTAAGGTCTTGCCCTGCTATATCTGTGGTTTGTGACATACTATGTCTTGTGGCAATTAATCATTGCCCCCCAAAAAATAGCCCAGTGAGAAATGTGCATACTTCAGGAGGCCCCATATGGTCCAGTCTGGCAGCTCTCCCTCGCGATATTCAAATATCATACCTATGAACTTTACAGCTGTATGGTTCTATGATTCTTAAGAGGGAAAGGGAAAAGACCATAGGGAAAGAATCTCAGAAGAATTTGTGGTATATGTTCTTGGGGACAAATGAACAGTGAGGAGGCTTTGCCATTCTCTGAGATGGATTATTATCTATTCATGCCTCTGTAGCTTTGAAAACTCATCGGGATGGGGATGGGGACGGGGACACAAACTCCAGGACTAGAATGAAATATTATCTTCCCACATTCTGTTGAAGCTATGGTCCCCCTATGCCCATGCTATCACCATGGATCTGACATTCTGGGCCTGACTGCAGCCCCACAGTCCCTCTCTTCCCCTCCCATCCCCTCGCTCCCCAGCATTCGATTAAAATGAGGTCAGAGAGGAGAAGGGAACTGGGTGAGAATGAACGGAGGACCTCCTTGGCCTGCCTAGTAGATGTAATGTGTCTTCCGTGTCACCCTTTTGCATATTCCTCTCCTCCTTCCTTCTCAGTCTCTCTGCTTTGCTCTAGCTCTGCTGATACCCATGATTCCAAATCATACTCTGTTGCATCTCCCACGGCCTGCCTATTTCCCTGATGCTCAGTTGGAAAGCATCATCAGAAACCTCCCTGCCCCGCCCCCCGGTAATACTAGACAGTATTTCTTTACTACAATACACATCACTGCTGCCTTGGCTTCAGTGACTGACCCCTTCTCTCTCTAGCTACCACCACCTTAAGGTGGGTGTCATGGGGTACCCCTGAGTGGTTTCTCCTGCTGCTCATTTCATTGGTTACCTTAGTTTTTTACTAGTCTCAGTTATCAACTCCAGGGTAACCGATTTTCTTCTTTACAAAAGTCTGAGCTGACTATAGTCACACCCCAAATCCCGGGAGCCTCTTCTGGGATAAGGGTCCACCCAATTCCAGGTCCTGGGAGCTGAGGGAGGCCAACCTTCGGGGATGGCTAACTTTTTCCAAAGAAAAGAGCTTCATAGTTTGTCACTCTTGTAGGATGGATGTCTGCTCATGCTTCAGATGGAAAAAAGTGAAAAAGATGGTCAGGAACAAGCTTGGGAAGTAAAGGTTCAGGCAAAAATACAATTGCTCCCTTTCCCTAAGAACGTTCTCCTGTGTCTGCCTGTTGTAACTCCTGGAGTCAGGTCAGGGAACCTGTAGGTTTTTCTGGATATATATTTTCCTGCTTTGTAGGGTATTGGCTGCATGATCTGATAAAAGCTGTGGCTAAATGAACCCTACGATTTGTATTTCCACAGCCACAAGTGGATTGGCTACCTTTCTTCCTCCTCCTTCCCTCCCCCATTCAGCTCTGGAAGCTTCATTACTTACAGTTACTGCAGAATCAATCTGAACTGGCCAAAATCAGTGATGGAATTTATAGCATAATAAATGCCCTACTGCACAAATGCAGTTACACATGAAAGGCTTGGGAATGTTCTTTTGAGCAATCTTTCTACATTGCGGAGTGTACTATTTTTTATCAATTTAACAGAATCATCTTAAGCATATTTTGAGAAGTATAATCCTGACAGCTACAGAGCAGATTTTCCCTGAGGCAGGTATTGTTGCAGAAAAACAATATTATTGATAAAAATCTTAGCATATTGGAACTTGGAAAGGAAACTAAATACATCTTTTTCATTCTTCACACTGATCCTTTATAGCTCCATTTTCTTAACCTCACATTGCATGCCACTTTCTCTTTGCATTTTTATTTTTATAAAAGTGTTTTAACACTTTTCAAAGCACACTAATGAACTGTTCTCTAAGAAGAACCAGCCATACCAAAGTTGGCTTTGAGAGGCAGACAGAATTTGAAGTGCACTCAAAAGATAATGCACAGATTGGGGTATCAATGATTTTCCTTTTTAAAAGTCTGCAAGTTATAAGATAACATTGGTATCTGGCCCATTTTTCTTGCTAAGTGCCCATATTATGGGTGAATCCTGTTTTACAGCATTCTGATACACAGAGAGTTGAACTTGAGCGTGAAATGCTGAAAAAAAAAAAAGCAGAAAGACAGATGGCGGGCCGTCCTCCCCAAAACTCAATTTCATATTATGCATGTGATTGCTAATAGGCAAGCACTAAAAAACAATTTTCCTTGACGGAGAAGAGCTGATAAATTGTCAACATAAAGTTGGGCTGTGGTTGCTCCAGCGATCGAAAGCTCGTCTGTGAGTTTGGTCCCATCAAAGTCGGCTTCTTACAACCGTATCAAAATTTATGAATGCATGTGTCTATAAAGTGACTGAAAACAACCCATAATGCATGTTTGTTTATTGTGCATCAGCTCTTGGCTGCTTTAGTACATGCAAAGCAACTGATCATATACCCAAGCCCATTTTTGTCCAGTTCTCTTTTCTAGCCTCTGCATTTGGTAATGAAAAAGTCAAGAGCCAGCTGGGGATGTGATTTCCCCGTCTATCCTGAGAGCTGATTTAAACAAAAAGATCTGCTCTTCACTGGCTCTTGCATGGTTTGGGAGTGTACTCCACGGGGTTACATTAGCTTTGTGGTGATACAAACAGATGCATTTGAGAGCAATCAAGGGCATTGATTATTTGGAGGGAAAAAAAAGATGTTTGAGAAAGAAAACTAAATAAAATCAAGCAGATAAAAAGCAAGCCAGCTAATGACCTGCAACACAAAACACCAAAGTTTCATATTATCTTTGATAGAAAGATAAAGCCTCTGCAGGCACTGCAAAAATAGAGAAAGAGATTTTCTTTCTTTCTTTTTTTTTATTGGTTTAAAGTTTGTTTTTAAAGAAGTCATTAAGAATTCAATCCAGGAATACAACATTTATTTTCTGGGGAGAGGAAGAGAGAAAGGGTGAAAATTTGCTCATAATGCAATTCCGATAACTGCATACTATATTTGATTTTTAAAATATCACTTAAGTTATTGAGTATTTGCATGGTTACAACATTCAGATTTTATGTCATCAGTTACTGTTCATTTGAGAACAGTGGTTTAATTGCAGATGAATTGTAACTGGTCTGATATGCACACGCTTTATTGGAACAAAGGGATTGGGTGTTCAGATAACACTGTTTATATAGGTTGCTACAATTAGTAGAAATGCTGAGTAGCCAGCCAGAATTAGAAGTAAATGGAAGTACCAGTAATTTTTTCTCGTGAGAAAAAAGTCATCATTCGTAAAGCCAGGGGTTTTATGAAGTGTATATTTAAGGGAAACCCTAGGCTGCATGAAATGTAGGCTTTGTTTATATTGTGCCAAATACCCAGACCTTTCCAAGAATTCAGATACCTAACAGTGTATAGACCAAGTACTCGGGTGACTGAGGTCTGTGTGATGCTTCCTCTTTATGATTCATTTTGCAATCTAAGATTTTAATGCATAAAGATTTCAGTTTTTTTTTTCTTGAGTTACTGGTTCTAGGAAAATCATATTCCTCCTTTCAGAATGTGTATTTATACCACCATCTAAAATTCAGGAGGAAAAAAAAATCCCTGCACTCATGTAGGGCAGAAAGGTGGAAGGAAAAATAAATTGAGAAAATTCCAAGAGGAATTATCCAATGACTTACATAAATCCACATACTTATTCTCTTACCCTATAGGCTGAGAACAACCTTCTTAGCTCCTCGGTAGAAAATAGTGGTCTTTTCCTTACACTGATTGCAAAAGTCGTATTAGAATGAAACAATCTCGATCTCCATCCTGTTACCCTGAACACTGATGAGCCCATTGAGTTTGTGTTGCACTAAAGGAAGGCTCCTACTCCTGTCTACATTTGCTGAGTCCAATTAGATGTCTTCACTTCCTGATTCCCTGAAGGACTAGATTTCTTTCTGCTCAATGCACTTGATGCCTTCATCTCTTTCCTAAGACTGTTCCCTCTGTGTTGAATTCCATTCTCTAATATCTCTGTAGGGCAAGTCTATTCTTTAAGTGCTGGCTAAAATGATGCTGTCTTTGAAAAGCTCTCCTTTTCCACCAGACAGAATTATTTACTTCATTCCATTGCCCTTAGGACATATCTCTACCAGAGCACACATTTCTTTGTGTGTCTACCTCAGTCTAGACTCTGTCTTCTGGACCAAGGATTCTATTTTATCCATCTTTGTCTTCCTGGGACCCAGTATAGTGTGTAATACACAACAGGTACACAAGAAGTATTGACCACATGACTGAGTAGAATTGATTCCTAAATACTTTGAACAAAAGGGGATGGTGAAGAATGAAAATTATAGATCATTCTTGACTACAATGGACTTTTCTTTTGACTTCCCGGTTTATTGTGAACTGATGAAGCTTGTTTTTGAAAAAGTTTCTATTAGGTAGATGTAAAGCTTTGGGGGAAAACCACATTCTGAAGCTCTACTTGGAACAATTAAAATTAGTTATTTCATATCAGTCTGAAAGGAACTGAAGTAGATAAGCTCTAGGGTCAGCATATGCCTTGTTCAGCTTTCTTTAAAGGCATGGGGAGTAATAAAGCTTTCCATTTTATCTTCAGTGAAATAATACTGCTGAAATATCACCTCATTTTTGATGTCAGTGATGATTTCTTCTTACCTCCATGATGTCAAAAGGGAATTATTATTATTAGAATGACAGATTACTAATGATGCCGTAAAAAAAGAGGAATAGCCGAAATCATTATAACCCAAACATCCAACATACCCCTTCTCGTCTGAGCCTCACTGTTGGGTACTGTGAACGGAGTCGCTCCGTGATACTACAGCTGTGTAAAAATTATTCTAAGCAGGAAGTAAATCAAGAGCAGGTGCCTATGAATTTTCACTTAGAGAGCACCATCCTTTTAAAGTTTTTAGGACTGGATGGTGTGATTAGGAGGTATGATTTATGTATGCAGGAGGGAAAAGGTTTTTGGGGGCCCCAAATGTCTCATGAGCTGTTGTGGTATATTTCCAGTGGTGCTTTCCCAAGGGGAGACCTGTGTGGGAAGAAGGACTGGACAAGGGGCCTCTCGAGGCTTAGCCTTCTGTCAGCCCTCTATGAGGCAGGGACAGTATGGTCTACTGGTTCTGGACTTCACTCCCTTTCCACCTGCTGACTTGGCTTGCTGTCAATCCACATCGACTTCTGGGTTTTAATTCACTGTGGCTGACCTACAGTGCTCTCTGAGTGCTTGAGAACATGGAGGTACTAGACGCTGCCACTTTGGTGTCCTAAAGATCATACCCACAGAAGTTAACCTTCCTCCACTGTACCAAGGTGCTTGGGATCTGGCAACTGTGGGTCCTCAGACCAGTTCTGAATCAAAGAATCTGTATCATTCTCCAGACCTTTACAGTGGAAAGAGAAAGAAAGATATGTTTCCTAGAGAAGATTGGAGTTTATAACAAAACTATAATTCAAGAATAAGAATGTTTTACATTTCCATGTTACCTTCCTATGAGGGATTTGATGATCAGAGTATTGTTAATTCCATTCAGCATTAAAGACCATTTGCCTAGGACTCAACTGTCTTCAGGGCTATTTCAGGTAGGTTAAAAGTTGCAGTTCCCTTCAACTGGAAACTTACAACCATTTCAGACAATGCTGACAGAGATGTTCACCACTAAGCCAACTGCAAAAAAGAAAAATTAAAGGGGAAGATAGATGAATTTAATAATAATATGTGTTTTATTTGGCATTAAAAGAGGAGTGAGTACATATTGTGTTAAAGTGAGTAAGGAAACAAAAATTTTGCTGCTCATCGAATAAGGCAAGAGATTTACTCTCAAAGTATTATTTTATTTTTGCGCTCAATTTGAGATCTCACTTGATTTCTCCAAGAATGGTCTATTCATAGTTGCTACATAGGACAAGGTACAAAAGTTCGCCAAAGAATTACAGAATCTTCCACAGACCTCTTCTCCCTTGCAGCAGTGATTTGCTTAAATATTTCTTGGAATATTTCCGATTTTCTAGCCAGCATTGGCCATGAGGCAATATGGCAGCTCTTGGTAACTTTGGGTGGCCTTTGCTAGAATTTGCTGGCAGTTTTCACCTCTCTCTTTCCAAGACTGGAGTTGCTCTAAATTAGGCAGACTCTCTATTCCATTCCACTCAGAGAGTCCCAAGGGGCTTTCACCCCAGTGTAGAGAGTAGCACTAAAAAGGATGCAATCTCAACCCACAAATGACTAAAGAGCACTGGAGGCAAATCCTATTGTGTCTTTGTTTTTAGCAAGGAAACAGAAGCCCAGAATAATCAGTGTGTCTGTCCAATGTTGCATGGCAAGCACACAGAAATGTGCTGGCAGAAGGATGACATTTTCTGACTCCCTCACCAGGTGTGCCCCTATGAAGCCAGTCTGTTTTGATGACTTCTACGAGGAGCCATGAGTTTGAAGGACATTTGACAAGGGGCTGTTGAGGACTGTTAAATATATTCAGAACTACCAACTAATAATCAAGTGACTCTTGAGGGTGCTTCCAGAGTTCTAGCCACTAGAATTGGGTACAAGTGGGGTACAAGTTAAATTCACGTTGATTTTTTAAAAAACTGAACACGATAGCATGAAAAAATATGTCTTAAAATATGTCAACCATTAGCACAGCCTTTCTGAAAGAAAAAGGAAGAAACCTTCCACTTATCTTCCCAGCAATTGAGCCCGGAAACTTGAAAAGTTACAGGATCCCAGTGGCTGCACATTCTCATCTCTAAATCCCCCTTTAAGGAACTAGCCTCCTGACGTAAGGAAGGAATATATTCTAGCCTTTGTACAAATGATGTCTGTTATTTATAAATGCATTTTTAAACAGATGTTTCTTGAATTTCTACTAGGTCCCTGAAACCCTTTGCAGGAGCTTCAACTTACACTGTGATGGGGAGATGAATTATACACAGATAAATTTACGACGTAGGGTCAGACTGTGTTAAGTGCTATGAAAAACAATAAGGCAGCAGGATGAAGCAGATGGTGGGGTATGGGGGGGTGTGCTGGAGCTATTTTAGATGGCGTGGTCAGGGAAGTGACATTGGGGCAGAAATCTGGATGAAATGCAAGTGTGGCCCACGGGAATGTGTGAGGACAGTCTACATTCCAGGGAGAATAAAAAGAAGGTATATAACTAGAGTTTAAATAAAAAATCGAAAAATGAAAGAAGAAGGTATAAAAGCTGTGGTGAAATGGAGGTAAAAATACTGCTATCAGTTGGGTGATAACTTACATGGGTTGGTTCTGTAAACCATTGCCAGCAATGAGCTGAAATTGATGTTTCCAATATGTAACTTAAAGATATCCATTGCCCACTGGTAGTTCAGAAACAACACACACATATCCACACACACCCACAGTGGATTGATAATAACAGATGATTTTTTTTTTTAAGTTTATTTATTTATTTTTGAGAGAGAGAGAGAGAGCAAGCATAAGCAGGGGAGGGGCGGAGAGGGAGAGAGAGAATCCCAAGCAGGATCCACCCTGTCAGCTCAGAACCCAAGGCGGGGCTCGAATTCATGAATTGCGAGATCTCATGAATTGCGAGATCTCATGAATTGCGAGATCGTGACCTGAGCAGAAACCCAGAGTCAGATGATTAACTGACTGAGTCACCCAGGTGACCCGATAATACAGATGATTCTTTTAAGTAACAGGCTTGTAAGGCAAAGCACTTTGCAATGGGCCATTCTTTTAGTCTGATGGTGGGAGGGCATTCATAGAGAGATAGGAAAGATGTGACTAGTTCTTTGTCCCTCAAGGAAGTTACTACATAAAAAGATAGGAAGTCCAGAATCCTGGCTCTTTTCCTTTACTGGGAATGAGTCAACACAATTTCTTCTAGAATGTTGTATAGTACGTCTGAGATACAGGTTGGGTTCAAGCCACAGTGGTAGCTTGCCTACCCAGAGGGTTCAATTCATGTGCATATAGATAAGATACTTTAACCAAACTGTAGAGCTTTATGGGTTATAGGAGTCTAGAAGCTCCAGGGATGAACAACATCAAACTGGTCTTGCCTCTACTTCATTTCTTACATTAAAGGGCTGTATTAGCCTTGCCATGAGGCTAAATCAATTCCAAAAAAAACAAAACCAAACAAAAAAACCATGCACCATGTCCCTTTTTTATTAAAGGGACCAATGATGTATTTCAGTCATATTTTGTCTCTTAAATTCAAATAAATATTCAAGACACTTGATCAGGGAGAAATTTCCTAGAAATAAACACATTTTCTACATTCAGAAGAAATCATTCATTATTCTAGAGCTCCTATAATTTGTAGGAAGTAATCTGAAACATAATTGATGAATTACTATTTTCCATAGTTACAAGTGCATATGCAGAGGTGTAGAAGTTAAGATTTTGGACCGTCTAGATCAATTCACAATATGAGTTCCATAAACATTAAGCCTCACATATGGACATGTATTGCATGCTTACTGTGGGTCAGGCATTGGGGTAGTACTCTACCTACATTATGTCGCTGTATCTTACAAGACCCTTATGAAGGAGGTTCTACTGAGACTTAACAAGAGAAGAAATAGATGGTTAAGAAAGTTAAACAATTTACTTAAAATCACTGAGTTAGAAATGACAAGACTAAGTCTGAATCCGCAGCTGTCGGACATCATAGCTCAGTGCTTAATCACTCTTTGGTATAGCAATTTTGAAGGAATGAAGGTCAAACAGAGTAATTTGGAAGCCCTTGCAATCTGTAAAGAGTTATGTACCTGCTACTTCAGACCACTGGATCAAGAGATAACCATTAGGGCATTTCACACATCGAGTGCTGGGTCCAATAAGTGACACACTGCTTACGTTGTTGCCTTTTTATTTCTTCAAGACTGTAAACTTTGCTTTTAAAACTTATTTATTGGGTAAAACTCTCACAATAGATTATATTTAAAGAACTGTCAGATTAAGACTATATTTACAGAGACATTGATGATAATTCTGAAGGGCATTAAAGAGATAACATACAGAGTTGTTAATTTTTGTATCAAAGATGTCATTTTCAAAATGATCACGACTTTCATTATTCTCAGCTACCAAAGGCTCAGAAAGCCAACCTGAAAAGATCCAGCATTAGTCAAATGGGATGCTCGTATTTCTAGCTTCTTTTGAAAATCTCTCTGATGAAAAATGAAGTACCTATAAGTTAGCAACATACTCGGACTGCAGTTATTGACATACGCAGAATTTACAGACACTTCACAGAATGGCTAGTGATTATGCCTCTAGTTGGTAAAATAGTGAGCTGATTAGTCCCAGCAGAAAGGACACATCCCAAGCTAGAACTACTGTCATGCCTTGGTAACGGGAAATAAATTCTTTAAGATCAGAAACAATGTCAGTTGTACTTAAAATGACACCAGGAACCACATTGAAATGGACAATTGTGGGGAGGTGAGCAGGGAGTAAAAAGAGATAATAGGATTTAAAAAATTTGATGTTATTGGTTCTCTATTCTATTTGCATTTTTCATCAGGATAACCTCTGCCTGTAAGTTCTACCCTGGAAATTTTTTTTCTCCTTCAATTTATTCTGGGTGTCTGGGTTGATTGAAAGGCAATGAATGCATAGTCTTAGAAAGCCTGAATGGGTTGACAGAATTTTTGGTGTCTCTGAAAATTCATCTATCGATTTGACAAGACAGTTACATTTTGTGCAGTTTGGAAGACTGTAGTCATCATTTCAAGACAACACAAAGCCGAAGCAAAGGCTTCGGGAGAAGTACTGATATGTCTGGACATTTGGAACATCTCTGAATCTCAGATGGGGAAAAGCATCCAGGTAGCACCTAGTCTGTCCACAACTGACTAGGAGGCAGAGAGACCCCTAACTGATAAGTTTAGTGTGTGCTCTTAGAAATATCCAGGGAAGGACTACTATCACACTGCCCCTTAAATAAGTGCTAGGCATACCTCTAAGCTATACTTTTCCTGCTACAGTTAAAACTCACTGCATATGGAGTGACTGGGTGGCTCAGTCAGTTAAGCATTGGATTCTTAGTTTTGGCTCAGGTTGTGAGCTCATGATTTGTGAGTTCAAGCCCCATGTTGGGCTCTGGGCTCTCTCTGTGTATGGAGACTTGGGATCCTCTCTCTTTCTTTCTCTCTCTCTCTCTCTCTCTCCCCCCCCCCCTCCTGCTCGCCCTCTTAAATAAGTGAATAAACTTTAAAAATACATATATAAAAAATGTTTAAAACTCATTGCATACAGTTATCCACTTGGGCAAAGAAAGAACCAACTCCTTGTAATAACACTTCTCTTATCTTTAGCAATCTTTGTGAGAAATGATGGGGTTTACTGGAAGGCAGGGTATCAGCAAATACTGTTCTAATTTTCAGAAAGAGTCTCAAAGTATTAATATCCAGAAAAATATCCTTTAAAGATGATTTAATAGAAAGAAAATGGTAAATCACCAAATGCCAATATGAAATCATGATGAATAAGTGACGTCAAAAAATGACTTGATTTTTTGTTTTCTGAAAGGAATCTCTCACTGACGGCTCAAGGGAATGTTGTAGATGTGGTACAATCTGATTTTAGCAAGGAACTGGTAAAGAAGAACAATATCCTGGCAGGCAAGATAAAGGCATGTGAGACAGATCATGGTATAGTCAATTTGGGTCATAGCTATTCCAATGGTTACATCTAAAAGACACTGACGTTAACTAGCAGGGGCTCTAGTAGTATGTTATACGTCTCAGTACTGTCAACATTTTCATTGTTACCATAGGGGGAAAAAAAAGAGAACATGCAATTTAATTCAACTAACATTTACTGAGTGGCAACTACAAGCAGCATACTGTGCTGAGGGGAGAAAGTAGAGTAAGAAATTACCCAGTATCCAATGCAGTATATTGGAAAGAAGAAGGCATTTGAAATCTGAAGATCTGGATATTTCTGTTTTGTTATTTACCACTTATGTGACCCTAGACAAGTCAATTCATATTTCTGTGTCTCATTTTAACCTATTTTCAAGTTAGGAAAATAGACATAATTACCTAAAAGAATTATTGTGAAGGTCATATGAAATTATAGATAATACTTCACAAAAAGGAGAGAAGATGCTTAACTGAGCATGTGTTACCTCTTTTAACCCGTAGGAAACTTCTTCAGGTTATATATTATGATTTACAGGTGAGAAAACTGAGGCACAGAGAGCTGAAATCTTAAAGCTGTTGTAGCACAGAGGAAAAGGAAATAGGGGAATCAAAGGAGATGAAAAAAAAAAAACCCTAATATCTCAGTGATGCCATATTGGTTGTGTAAGAATTTTCCAGATGCATGTGTAGCAGAAAGGCATCTTAAGAAAAGAAAACAGCATGGCCAAAAGCATAACAGTGTGAATATTTAAAGTATATTTCAGGAAAGATGACTGGACAGATTTTACCAGAGCATCAGTAGTAACAGTTCCAGGAAAGAATGATGGAGGGGCAGCTGGGTGGTTCAGTCGGTTAAGTGTCCGACTTTGGCTCGGGTCATGATCTCACGGTTCGTGGGTTTGAGCCCCATGTTGGCTTCTGTGCTGACAGTTCGGAGCCTGGAGCCTACTGTGGATTCTGTGTCTCCCTCTCTCTCTGCCCCTCCCTCACTAGTACTTTATCTCTCAAAAAAAAAAAAAAAAAGAGTAATAATGGTGGAGATGGCAGTAGAAAATGTAAGCTGGTACCAGATCTTGAATATGTTGATCCTATGAACCAGTGATGATTTAGGAGAAGGAAACATGATGGAGGCTTTGGGAAGATATTCCAGGGAGCAGGGTGCAGAATGGAATGGAGAAGCAAAACTTTTTGGGAGGTAATTTGGGAATTCCTTACAACAGATCCAGAAAAAGGCATTAAGCTAGAAGATTGGAAATAGAGATAGGTGGAGTCAACCAGTTTTGGCGGCACATTAAAGTGGTGGATGATCAAGAGGGAGAGAGATCGATATCTTAGTTACTGTGGACTTTATTAGCAAAGCAAACCAAGCACTAAAATTCCAGATGATTGGAACTGAACTGTAAGTAATAATTTCCTTCTAGTTTGCTATCGTCTTGAGAGTTCTCGATATACACATTCCGTTAAGAATACATTGCATATGAAAATCCTTCAACTTTAAAATTTACCTCGCTGTGATATTGACATTGAAATCCTAGTGATGTAACTTGCCCACCTAAGTGAATAGGAAGAAAAGGAGGACCATTTACCACTGAAAATAACTCTTAACTATAGATATAATTTTTAAATATTAGGTCTAATTTTTATTAAAAAATATTTTCTAAGAAATACTTTTTCAGAAGATTATCTGCATAAGGCGATCAAAGTGTAAAAAAACTTGGTTTTGGGAACACCTGGATGGCTCAGTTAGTTAAGCGTCTGACTCTTGGTTTTGGCTCAGGTCATGATCTCACAGTTGGTGGGTTCAAGCCCCCTATATGGCTCTGTGCTGACAGTGTGGAGCCTGCTTGGGATTCTCTCTCTCTCCCTCTCTCTGCTCCTCCCCTACTCTCTCTCTCTCGCTCTCTCTCTCACCCCTTCTCTCAAAATCAATCAACTTAAAAAAATTTCTTTTTTTTAAATTTTGGTTTTGTATTTTGTCACTCTAGGAGTTGATATTTTTTGGAACAGGACTTCAATATATATTAACACTAAATGAATAAAAGGGAAGGAAAAATGAGGAGGAAGGAAAGAACTATTGTAATTTTGGTGAAATACGTTCTGGGAGGTGCACTAATTTGTTTTTTTAATAAGAACCAAAGATGTCCTCATATTAAATAAGATTTTGTAACCTGAGATCACTGGATTCACCTCAGGGATTCAAGAACTTACTGATGCAAAATGAATTTACCTTGGGAGAGGCTCTACAGATGTAATCAAAACATTAAAAGGATTTATGACACCCCAAATAAAACAAATTACTAGTAAAATCAGGGAAGTGTCTTTTCTCACAGAACAGATACAACCATGAATTGCAACAAATGAACAAGTTCTAATTTAAAAGGCAGCTCCGTGCTTAGAGAAGGCAAAGAGTTTTCTTTAGCTAATTAGCATCCTCTCATTTTTTTTTTGCTTTTGTTACTTCACGTCTAGATACAGGTATTCTTAGAGCTGAGGTATATCGGCAATCCTTATAAACTAGTGAACCTACAAATTGTTTTCTCTATTACTTATGGTTTCTGACTCTATATTATAAGGAGACGGGATAGGTTACAGAAATCATTTAGTTGGACACTTAGCTACGGGCAAATCCATACCCAAATCATCCCAGATAGGGGCTGTTTTTATTTTTATTTATTTTTAAATTAATTAATTAATTTTTTAAAAATCCGGACTTCCCTTCTCCTCCCTTAGTAATCTGTTCATATATGTCATAGCAGGAACCCTCGGCATTTGAGGATTTTCACCTGTGCGGTGAATTGAGCGACATTCTCAGCATTATGTAAACATGACAGAGATTCTCTCCCTTTGTCTCTGTTTCCCAGCCCAGGATGCTCTGCTGTGCCATTAGAGTTAGGACATCATAATGTGTGTGCATAAAAACTCCAGAAATGACAGTGGTGCTGGTGGGCATTTAAGAGTAGATTAGAAAACTGACAGTCCCATGCTAACGGAAACTATTCTCCAAAGACAGGAGCTAAGGAGGCGACCCAATTAGTCTTTACTTCTCTAATTTCCCTGATTACATATCTCCTTTTACCCCCTGTGCTATACCTAGTAAGTTCCCCCAGACATAGACCTAATCTAGAAGGCAGAATATTGACGCAGTGCAATTTAAAGGAGAGCTGTGTTATGCTAAGATATGTGGCCAACAATGGGGCCTACACAACAAGAAGCCCCTGAGGCATAAAAAGTGGCTGGTCCAGATAACGTGCTACAGTGGATTTCAAAGTAAATGAGGACAGAGACAACTAAATGTCAGCTCGAGGCTGGGAAACTTCATTGGCATGAGGGCAACTTTCCTGAGGCCCAGGGAGCAGAAGCAACAGTGGCCTATATCACACTTGATGCCTGAATTCGCAGACTCAGAGTGGCTCTTCTTTGGCTAGAATTCTTGGTTATAGGTACCTGGGTGGGTGTTAAAATCCCTGGGAAGGAAGGTAAATCTCTGCGAATCTCCATCAAGGAGTGCTGTCGGATATGCAGAGCCACAAAGAGAAGGTCTTAATCAGGCCAAGAGGTTTTTCTTTTCAAAATGTAGACAAATTTTCCGTATGTTGAGGTCTAGCTCATGCTGAGCTTTTCTGTGGACTTGATCTGTTAAGCATTGACACCGAGGGTGGAGAGGGCAGGCTCTGGAGCCTCACTGCCTGGCCAATCCTGGCTCCTCAGTAGCTACTTAAGATCTATGCCAACATGGGCCAATACTGAGCCTATTAAAGCCTCAGTTTCACCACCTGCACAATGGGCATAATGATAGAATGTGAAGTTTGAACAACGCCTGGCACAGAGGAAGGTTTTAAATGCTGTACGGATTGGATAAGATACGAGGTGTTTGGCAAAGTACTCGTGGCAGAGTCCATGTTTAACAAGTGTTATCTTTGCTGCTATTATTACTGCCAGTGATAATAACAACACTAAAGAAAGCGTGGCAGGTAAGATGATGGACCAAGGCAGAAAAGTTGCATATGCCAAGGTCACAGGAAAACTGGAGAGAAGTATAATGACCTGCACTGGGCATGGCTTAACATCTTGGAGCTTTATGGGAAAAGAAAGGAGCAAACAATGGTAATAAATTAAGAGGAATATTGGGAGTATGGTGAAATTATCATCACTGCTTCTTTTTATTTGTGCTTATTGTGTGGTGCTGGGGTGATTACCAGTTTTATTTGAATGTTTTATAAGCTGTTAGATTTATTTACTGAGAATGAACAGATAAATAGGGATGTTATTCAGCTGTGTGTCATGTCATGGCTTCTCATCAGCTCTTCTGCTAACTTGCAGACAAGGTTAATTAACGAGGCAAGGGCATCGTGGAGGAGGAGGGGTAGAGCTGGATCTGTTGAACGGTTCATCCTATTGGGCGAAGACGGGATGAATCAACTCTCACGTTAGCACTCCTGGGCAGGGGGTAAGGTACTGGATGGAGACTTTCGTGAAGTCTTGAGAAAGACGGTCTGACAGGGTATGTCAGAGGAGTATGATCACTTTAACACCACAGGGTTTGATGGAAGCCAGAATAACTTCTTTTTTCCAGTCCTGGATGTTCATGGTTGTCCCTTTTCATATTTTATTTCTTGAAGGTGCCTTCTTATAGCAAGGTGTCTTTAATCCTAAACCCAAGGAGCTTTGGAAACACTGTTGTTCCGTTTCCATAGTGGTCCTGCTCTCACTTACCACTCATAGGTGACAGTCACCTCCTCAGCTGGATGTTCCGCGACTCTCGTATCCAAAGTGGTCCCCACCAGCCACACTCACCACCTTTGCTTTACTCTCAGCAAAATAGTTAGCCTAGTGGTTCAGTGCATAGGGCATGGAGCCAGACTCACAGAGTTCAAAGCCCAGCCCTGTCCCTCTGATGTGTGAAGTTGGGTATGTTGATTAACCTCTAGCCTTATTTTCTTTACCTGTAGAGTGGGAACAATAAAAATACCTTCTTCAAGGATAGTTGTGAGTTGCATAGACGCTGCATCATGCTGAGCATATTGTAATATGCATAAGTAGTAGTTACTGTTAGTTTGGACTTTATTGCTGTCTGAAATCACCTTCTTTATTTGTTGTTATTGTCTGTCTCCCGCTGTTAGAATCTAAGTACCATGAAAGCAGGGACTTTTTACTGTTTAATGCTGGATTACGGGATCTAGAACAGGCTCCAGACTGGTAACTCAATAAAAATTTGTTGAATGATCTATTAATATTTAAGAAATGATCCTGTCCAATTTCAGGTCATGCAGCAAAAACCGCTTTACTGAGCTGACCAAATGGCAAAACAAAAAGAATGCAAGCTACCTGGTCTCTTGCCTGGACTGAAATACAGAGCATTTCTCCACTTGCACAGCCCACTTTTTTGCAGATTCCAAATTTTGCAAGGCTTTATGATCTCTAGTTGGTCATGTGAAAGCAGTCATTTTTTATCATTCAAAAAATTAAATTTTCTAATGATACTGAAATATACTCCATATTACGTTTTCTAACTACACGTTACCTGTCCTACTCTTCCTCTTTCCTGGGACATGCCCCCTACAAAGCAGTAAAAACCACTAAAAGCGACAAACTAAAAGCTGAAAGACAGAAAACAGGTGAAAGGAAGCCTTACAGCTCCTAAAACTAGAATGGATCTTTCTCGCATTAAAATGACACTAAGCGCTACACCTGTAGTTTGCTTGTAGAAATTTCAAACTTGCTAATGCTTTAATAACGAATAAATGTATTGTGTTCAGGAAGGCAGGAAAAATAAAAATAGTCCCGAGGATAGAGTCTGGATTTTTCCCTCCACGGTATCCCTTTGTAACAGGCCTCTGAAGGGTAAAGCGCCTGTAGGCAGAGCCGCCCTGAGCCTCTCCTTCGCTTCGAACCCTGTTAAAGGTTAAGGGTACGTTCCACCTGTGCCTTTCCGAAGGTAGGCCAGCTCAGCTAAAGGTCGTTCATGGAAACGCCTGCTTCCCCACCTCCTTCCTCTTTGTCTCTGAAGAATTCATGTCAGAAAGAGTACCTGGTTCTGACTTTCATGCAGCTGCTGGTTTCTGGTGACTTGTATACGGTTTTTAAGCCCAACGACTTAATGACTATTACCATCCCTGACAATGCTACGGTAACCCTACAGAACCGAGTTGTCAGAAACTCTCAACCCTAAATTGGAAGAGGTCATGCCAGCCACATCTACAGTCCATTCTGTTGCTGTTGGTCCTCCCATATACAGTAAATGTTGTTTGAGAGACGGGTTGGTGTGTTGTAAAATTGATAAGATTCAGGTTGCCAAAGGCGTGTCATAAATTTCATAGGTCTTAATTTATGTTGCTATGGTAACTGAAGTGTTGGAATTTCCCGAGATTAGGAGGCTTTATATTCTTACCCTTAAAAGGACGATAATGTAGATTATGACTCCAGACTTGGTCCTTGCTGTTGTGGGGAACATGTACTCTGTATGTTGAGCGTCCTGTGTCTGCCAAGGTATGACCGATGTGGAGTAAGTGTAATTACAATGAAGAGTCCTGATGCCTAACCTGATTTTCTTTTTTACACGTATGAGTCTGGGCAGCCAAGATATTATTAAAATGGACAGTCTTTACCGAAAGAGAAAGGGGGAATTTGAAGAGAGAAGTGGAATTCCTCTAGTCATTCTAGAACACTCACCTTAAGGACCGCTATGAATTTGGTTCACTTTCTCCATCAAAGTGAATTTCTAGCGAGTGCTGAAGACCCTGGTGCATTATTAACAAGTGTTTCAGGAAAAGACACCATATTGAGGCATTTAGTGCCTCAGCAATGTCTGAAGTGAGAACGAGTCATGTAATGAAGCCCCTACCTTGAGACGGGAAAACCACTAAGAATCCTACGGGCTGCTCAAGATCATAGGCGTTAATTATGTGGTCCCAAAGCAGCTGGGAAACTCCATGCAAGTGACCTAGGATTGACCTGAGACAGAAATATTTCCCTTGCCCGAGCCCAGCTTACCTTATATCCTGATGATTTGATGTGCACGCCACGTTTGGTCAGAGTAGATTTCATTCGGATGAAAAAGGAACGTTCAAGGGTGTTGTCAGTGGTTAGCAGACTGGGGCTGGTTGACTCCACTGAAGAATACAAAAATATATACACACATGATTTAGATGTCTACACAGCCCCTCACAGCTACTGCTCAGGTGCAATCCTTGGGTTCACTAAACATAAGTGACAGGTGCTAAGAGCATGGTAATCCATTTACTTCATTTAGAAAATGTTTACTTTGCAGAAAATAAAAAAGAAAAATTAATGAATCCAAAGTAACTCTGTTCCAGTTTCCAGCAGGAGCTTTTCAGACCTTTTAACTCCCTAAGTAGGGCCTAAAGTATGAGGTAATGGTAGCCTACCTTGCCACTTGGCCTGTGCACATGGAGAGAATAGTCATGAACATGGAGGACACTATAGATTTATGGAATCAACCAAGACTGCAGCAGAGAGGCTTCTGATGAAGAGTAAGGATAACTTGCTCTTTGTTTTCCCTGTGAATCCCTTCTCGTAACATTTGCCCACTGGGCAGCTCTGAGAAGCAAGAAACCATCTCCTGGCCAGTGTCCTTGCCCTCCTGAGTCAGTTTTCTTCATTGTGGGGAATAAGAAAGCATAAAGTTTTCTCAACTGACTTACGATAGAGGGCTTAGAATGGAATGTATAGACAGAGACAAGTAAAGACCACCACCAACATCGATTGTCCTTTCTTGTCACTAATGGCAGCTTGCTCCCTGCCCTAATCTGAACAGGATATTAACAAAGAATAGTCTCCTCCCTGAAGCAAGACAGTTGCTCTTTCCCTTTATACATTTTTAGACTAAGTGGAATACTTCTTTACTTCTGAAACTTAAAATGGTAGTTTGCAGACTTGTTGATCTAAAAACACCCGTATGCAAACAGGCCACGAGGCAACAT